>NW_027169945.1:22500-31897 GCF_036898095.1 Palaemon carinicauda | reverse complement strand
TCTGGCTCCTAAAGCGATTCCGGCTCTAAAAGAGATTCCGGCTCTAAAAGAGATTTTGGCTCCAAAAGAGACTCCGGCTCCAAAAGAGACTTTGGCTCCAAAAGAGATTCCGGCTCCAAAAAAGACTCCGGCTCCAATAGAGACTCCGGCTCCAAGAGAGACTCTGGCTCCAAAAGTGACTCCGGCACTAAAAGAGATTCCCGGCTTTAAAAGAGATTCCGGCTTCAAAAGAGATTCCGGCTCCGAAAGAGATCCCAACTCCAAAAGAGACTTTGGCACCAAAAGAGATTCCGGCTCCAAAAAAGATTCCGGCTCCAAAAGAGACTTTGGCTCCAAAAGGGATTCTGGCTTCAAAAAAAGACTCCGGCTCCAAAAGAGATTCCATCTCCAAAAGAGATTCTGGCTCCAAAAGAGACTTTGGCTCCAGAAGAGATTCTGGCTCCAAAAGAGACCCCGTCTCCTAAAATGATTCCATCTCTAAATGAGATTCTGGCTCCAAAAGAGACTCTGGCTCCAAAAGTGATTCCTGCTCCAAAAGAGACTTTGGATTCAAAAGAGATTCCGACTCCAAAAGAGATTCCGGCTGCGAAAGAGATTCCCGCTCCAAAAGAGACTCCAGAAGTTTACTTTCCGATATTTAACGTGACCTCATTCCGTTTTTAACAAACAAATAAACAATGATGACTGAATGAATATAGTCCCACTTTTCGTGGACGAGAGTAAAATCCAATAAAGTTTTATCATTTCTCATAAAATGTGCAATCGTTCTTACAATATAATTGATTGAAATCAAATATTCGAGTAAAGTGGCATATTTCAATTGGGGATAGAAAAAGATTTACTGTTTAATTTTCCATGAATAGGAAATGAAATCAAAATACTGTTTGACATTTACGATAGATATGATATCAATGAATTAGAAATAAAATCAAAATACAATTTAACATTTACAGTTAGTCATATATAAGAAAATGAGTGACAGATCATTTGAATTTTATCGAAACGATAAAATAGTTTTTATTTTCAATTAAACTGAACAGAAACTTTTGTTCCTCAAAATCGTTGAGTTAAAAAATGGAAAAACAAATAAAATCTGACATGAAGGGGAGACTTCTATAAAAGCCAGTGAACTCTGTTCAAAATATAAGCAATAGATTTCTATAGAATCTGAACGTTTTCAATTCCTGTAATTGGATTCAAAACAGCATTTGCAAAGGGAGAGGAATGATGTAGGGCAAGGATGTGAATTTGAAAGAACATTCATGGCAAATGAATATACGTTTCTCTAATAGGAATCATAGAAGAGAATGGTTGGATAACCATAATGATAAAAATCACAAAAAAGACCTTTATTAACGAGAAATGGAATACATGCAATGTTACAGCAAGCTTAGAATAATTCATGTTAGGCAGGCTTATGTAAGTTTCGTTTTTTAGTTTATCTATCATTTATCTAGTCTTTGTCATTTATTTTATTTGAATTTTTGAATTATTTTGATTTTATATCTTATTCTCTTTCTCTTAATATTTACTTTAGTAATGAGGCCTTTGGGCTTCTAACGTTAAATTTCTGTAACTGTGACTGCAACTATGCATATAATAATGATAATAATAATAATAATAATAATAATAATAATAATAATAATGCAAAGCTCATAAGGTTACAAGTATAATTGAAGAACCTAGTCTCTCTCTCTCTCTCTCTCTCTCTCTCTCTCTCTCTCTCTCTCACTGAATAAGCTACAAAACCTGTTTATTAGTTTTAATCTCTATTATATTCTTGCAGGAAAATATTACCAAATACTTTATAAATATAGAACTAAATAACTTTTTCTTCTAGTTTCAGGATTGTAAATTAATTTTATTAACATGATTGAAAAGTAAATAAAAACAATTTATAGCAATCATATTTCACCACTCATATCCTAAAGTAAAATTATAGGAAATCTAATTTACGATTTAATAAACAGATTTTCATTTTGATTAATAATTCTGTTATCTGAAAACGTAATAAAAAAACGAGCCTAAATGCAATTGTTATGCTTTATCGGTATTTCATTTTAGTCCTATTTGGAATGATTCCAATCCTTTATTCAATCTTTTATTCAATCGTTTTATTCAATCGCTTATTCCTTTTATCGATGTTAACGTTCCCTATCTATTCTGTGCGTCTCTATTAACTGGGGAACGATCACATAAAGGTAAATCACTGCAGTGAATTGCGGGAAAAATGCTATAGAGATTGTTTGAATTGTTTGGTATAATCTGTATTATATTCTATATATATTTATGTATGTATTATGTATGTATGTATATATATATGTATATAATATATATATTATATATATATATATATACATATATATACAGTGTATATATATTTATAAATAAATATATATTTATATATACAGTATATATATATATATATATATATATATACATACATACATACTTACATACATACATGCACAACAACAAATACACCCGTTTCTACTCCATAGCAGGACAAAGCCCTCAGACGTGGTCTTATTCATGCCAGGGATTTGGCCAGTTTTTAACAAATCGCTCTCCAACTATGGATTGGTGATGGTGGGAGATTTTTGTCTCATATATATATATATATATATATATATATATGAACACCAAGTAATTATATTATGTTAATTTGAAATAACGTCTCAAGTTAATGCAATATATTGTAGAAAGTATTAACCATCATTATATCTTATCAAATAGATTATACAACATACCTTAATCCTCGTGTAATCTCGTATTTGCATTCGGTAGACATTATGACGTCACGATGAGGGTCATTAATATTAATTACTTTGTGCATATTGGGGAAATAATGCCACATTAATAGATGGGCACTTATTAAAATAAATGTTCTGGTATAAGTACCACGAAGTTTAGGGAGAGAGAGAGAGGAGAGAGAGAGAGAGAGAGAGAGAGGAGAGAGGAGAGAGATGGGTAGATGTTTTTGTAAAGAAACTATTTTTTTCAATATAAATGTATCTCCTACTTCATTATTATAATAATAATAATAATAATAATAATAATAATTATTATTAGTATTATTATTATTATTATTATTATTATTATTATTATTATTATTATTATTATTATTATTATTAATTCTTTACCCATCGGTCGAACATAAACACTTTATATTGCGAGAATGCTACCTAACATACCACAAGTCTTTGATCATAAATTCAATGTTATTATCACTATTATTTCATACATAGTATCACTACGGGACGTAACAAGACTGGCCAGGGAAAAGGAAACTGATATTATAAGCGAGAAATACAAACACAAGGCTAATATTTCCGGGTAAATGGACCAGTAGGGGAAATTTCCTTTGGAATCAATATTTCTTAATGCAGTGGAAGCATTGCCTACTATTTTCTAAATAATAAAAATAGAAGAAAAGTAATGAAAATAGAATTTTAGATACTTAGAGTAAGTTAGAGGAATATTATGAATAAAAAAATAAAAGCAGGTACAAATGTACAGTACAATGGATTTATCAGGGTCGAATAAAATGCTCCATTGGAGCATTCCAAAGCTATATGGGCGCTCAGTAGAGCGTAGACTTCCGCCGCGGCAGCTTATTTCTTGACCTTTTGCTCGTACTTGACCTTGACCTTTGATCTTAACATGTATTAATTGGCGTGGATTTTCATACACTCAAATATGAATCAAGTTGGAAGTCTGTGATAATGATGTCCTAACCTTATAGCTTTTATTGACCATGACCTTGACCTTTGACCCTGACCTTCCAAAATTTAATAATTTCCAGCTTTTTACATAACAGTTAATCCGTGCAAGTTTTATTACCCTCCGATTAAAATTGCGGCCAGGAGAGCTGTTCACAAACAAACATACACACAAACAAACAGAAATATAGGCTAAAACATAACCTCCTTCCAACTTCGTTCGCGGAAGTAACGAAACAAAATACATTGCATAAGTGAGAAAGAATAGCTTTAATCAAACTATTAAACCTACTTTACGAAGGAAAGTGATATAAATTTATGATACTTAGAACGCACCAATAAATAGCACTGCCATGCGCTGTTAATTTAATAATGTTAATATTGATTTTTTTTATATAAATTCATTTGGAGCAGTTCGACATTTTATATCAATATCAATATCGGTTTTTATAGACAGTTTTACATCTGACAAACACAAAGCATTGTTTTTATCAACAGGTTTTTCATATTATATAAACAAAAAGCTCTGTTTTAGACAGTTTTATATCTTACATAAACACAAAGCTTTGTTTAATAGGCAGTGTTACATCTTATATAAACAAAAAGCCTAGTGTTAGGTAATTTTATATATTACATAAACACAATGCTCTGTTTTTATAAACAGTCCTTTCATATTAATTAAACAAAAAGATCTGTTTTAGGGCAGTTTTACAACCTTCATTAACACACAGCTCTGCGTTAGAGGCAGTGTTGCATCTTACATAAATAAAAAGATATGTTTTCAGGCAGTTTTTAATTCTTATATAAATAAAAAGCTGCTTGTATAACAGTTTTTCATCTTTCGTAATCACAAAGCTCTGCTTTTATGGACAGTTTTACATTTTATATAAATAAAACCTCTGTTTAAATGTTTAAAGGTCACTCATGAATGACAGGGGCAAGGAACAGTGACATTTGCCCTATCGAGAAGGACAATGCCCTAGAGACTGACCATATATACATATGATCAGCACCCAAGCCCCTTCTCCACGCAAGCTAGGATCAAGGAGGGCCAGGCCATGGGTGCTGAGGACTCAGCAGATAGACCTACAGGCTCCCCCAACCCCGTATCCTTAGCTCCCAAGGATGGTGAGGTTGATGCGTACAAAGAAACTAACGAGTTTGATTGGGACTCGAAGAACCCCAGTCTGGCGTTCACCAGACAGATGTTATCATATATATATATATATATATATATATATAAATTATATATATATATATATATATATATATATATATATTTATATAAAGCTGTTTTTATGAAAAAATACATTTCTTTGTTCATATCCATAGAGGCCTCAAGCTCCCCAGTATCCTAAATGAGTTAAAGTTACCTTTATTAAAGCAATTTCTTTTATTCATTCATATCTAGTGAAAGATAAAGTTTCTTCATTCATCTACCTCTCGATTTATAGGGCAATAGTGATGACCACAATAATAAAATCATAAGAATATCTATAGTCTATTTTCTTTTAGTGAGGCAGATTTGCACCGACTCGCAAGGGTGCCCTTTTAGCTCGGAAAAGTTTCCTGCTCGCTGATTGGTAAGACAAGATAATTCTAACCAATCAGAAAGCAGGAAACTTTTCCGAGCTAAAAGGGCACCGCCGCGAGTCGGTGCAAATGTGCCTCATTAAAAAAAATGGAGTATAGATATTAAAATTAAAACGATTGTAGCTATCAAATATGATAATATACCCAGTAAGATTTAAACAGAGCATTTCGTCACCTTCATAAACTAACTGCCCTAAGTCATTTTCTCCACTTGTTGGGAAATCAAAAAGAAACCTTCTCATTTCCTAATTCTTTATATCATTGTCTTGAGTTTCAATTCACAAATTCTTAATAGAAGAATTTTGTGAATAAGAATTTGTTAATTGAAGCTCACCACAATGATATAAAGAATTAGGAAATGAGTTTTTTTTTTTTTTTTATTTCCCAACAAGTGGAGAAAATGACTTAGGCAGTTAGTTTATGAGGGTGACGATTTTACATATTCAAAAATACATTTGAAATTCTCTTTCAAACTGTATTACAAAGGTCAATGAAATGCCTCCATGCTTTGTTCTATCGTTCGTTTATAATTGAACGTATTGCCTGACGTAACATTCCAATATATTTTCCCTCATGTATTACTTTCAAAGTAGATTTTCCCATTTTGTGTATTTATACTTTTACATAAATTCCAGTAAAAAAAATAGAGGAACAGAGAAGTCGTGCCATTTCATATATACCTAATGATAACCTTTTTTTTTATCACTTTATAGATAGATGAGATTCTATGGAAATTTCATTTTTTCAATGACAAAATTATAATCAAGATATGATTTTTTTTATGCTTTTCATAGTTATCATGTGCAATATTAGCCTATCTATCTTATATTATTGATTTTATTATCTATTTATTTTAAAAAAATCAAATGAATATGATACATAACATTCAGAAAAATTAATCGTAACGTAATTGCCTAGAATTTTAATGACAGCATATCGATCCCAGTTGCTTTGCATTCGCATGACAGCAGATCGATCCCAGGCTGGGACCGTTGGCTTTAGCTGTTCACTGGGGAGGCCACTGCTGTGGTTGGGTGACATAGTGGTGGGTTGGGCTTTTTCCAGCTGACGTTCTGGTGAGCACATATTCTAATGATTACTGAAAATGAAACCAGACACTTTTAGGTTAAGGTTTTTTTTTTTTTTTTTTTTTTTTTTTTACAGAAAGTTATAAAAAGACATTACCGTGCTAATAAGATTTTAGTCATTAAAATAACATGATACAAATATATTTAAACTGAATAACCCAGTTCGCGTAATAGGACCATCTGTTTTCTTTTCAAGATAAATTCATACAAAGACCTTTGCAGTGTTACCAAAGAGATTACTTCTGAAATCCTTTTCACTGGGTCACGAATGTTGCTTTTTGATGTTATAATTGTGTGGTGATTCAATCATAACTTTTTCTCTATTCTGGGTAAAATGGTCTTCATCTCTCTCTCTCTCTCTCTCTCTCTCTCTCTCTCTCTCTCTCTCTCTCTCATTTCATTACATACTACTCGTTTTATTTGTTTTAAAATTAAATTCATGTCCACTCTTTTATTAGCCTTCTCTCTCTCTCTCTCTCTCTCTCTCTCTCTCTCTCTCTCTCTCTCTCTCATTTTATTACCTACTCGTTTTATTTTTTCAAAAATTATTTCATGTCCCCCCCCCTCTCTCTCTCTCTCTCTCTCTCTCTCTCTCTCTCTCTCTCTCTCTCTCTCTCTCTCAATTCATTTCATTACCTACTCGTTTTATTTGTTTCAAAATTTGATTCATGTCCCCCCTCTCTCTCTCTCTCTCTCTCTCTCTCTCTCTCTCTCTCTCTCTCTCTCCTCTGATTTTGAAGAAGGTAATTATTTTGCTTCACTCACGCATCAAATAACTATAATTTCTTATTTACCGACAATGAAGAAATTAATTAAGAAATAATGTAATATTTCTAGTTCAATGATATATATTTTTGTGACATTATTGGTACGTGAAAATTCTTTCAAATCTTTTCACCCACTTACTATCTAGTACTTCCTTTCTGAGTGTGGATGTTTGCGTATCGCCATGATTAGCAAAGCTGTACTAGTCAGGGCCATCCATACGAGGTTGGTTTGCTGTAAGCGATCAGACGAAAATCTACTGCTATCACCAGTCCACACTGGTATGGTGATGAAAACTGGCACAACCTCCCATACATAAATAAAGACATGTTTGAGGCCTTTGTCGTGCAGGGGAACTTAGACGTATTAATCAGGGCCACCCATACTAGGTTGGTTTGCTTGAGCGATCAGACAAAAATCTCCATCCATCAGCAGTCCACACTGGTGTGGTGATGAAAACTGGTAAAACTCCATACACAAATAGACATGTCTGAGGCCCTTTGTCCTTCAGTGGACTAGAAAGGGCCGAAACCTATGACGTATTATTCAGGGTCACCCATACTAGGTTGGTTTGCTATGAGCGATTAAACGATAATATCCCAGGCATGGCCAATCCGCGCTGGTGTGTTGATGAAAACTGGCTGAACCTCAGGTATATATTAAAACTATGTCTGGGGCTTATGTCCTGCAATGGACTGGAAAACGGATGCATTCGTTGATGATGTGATAAATACTCTTTAGTGACATTGAAAACCGAGAGAACAGTAGAAAATGTACTACCAGACAGAAATGTAAATCTGGTATATATGTAAGGGGCCTTTGTCCTGCAATGGACTAGAAACGGAAGCATTTGTTGTTGATGTAATAAATACTCTTTAGTGACATTGGAAAATAGAGAAACGGTAAAAATGTACTACGAGACAGGATTGTAAATCTGGTATGTAAACCTATGGAATCATCGTGATGTGTTACATTAACGTATGAATTTATATTCTGTTTGAGGTTATTCGCTCCATGAATATGCAAGCTTGGGCCACGTATGCTTCATTGCATCTTAATATGCATGAGCACGTGCCGTGGATATTTTAAAGGAACGGTCGTGTGAATTTCTTTTCCGTGAAACTTTTTCAAAAAAAAAAAAAAAAAATATCGCTGGAATATTAATGTCAAATCTCTGTTCTCTCGTTTGCACTTTGGTGTTTTATAATTTTAGTTATTTAAACAACAACAAAACAAGGAAATAAACATTTTATTACGAAGATAACACCATAGATTCTGTTTTCATTTTACTGACCTTATGAATCCATATATATATATATATATATATATACATATACATTATATATATATATAAAATATATATATGTATATATATTTATATATTATATATACAGTATATATATATATATATATATATATATACACACATATATATATACTGAGCGAGAGAGAGAGAGAGAGAGAGAGAGAGAGAGAGAGAGAGCGCTTCCCAAATTCCCAACACCATGAGTAATGTGATCTGATGTTAAATATTAATAAGAACAACTTGATCTCATAATGAGATATATGTATAATAAATCAGCAATATGCTGCACATTCATGAAATCCTTCATAAATGTTAATGAGCTGCAACTAAGAACAAAATGACCCTGCTCCAGGTGACATAATTTAGGCCTGGTTTAATCCGTAGTAGTATGTTAATTTTTATACGTCAGCTGTAGTACTGGGGTGCGGCATTATACTGAGGGAGGTTTGGCATGGTCCATAAGTATTAGGGTTTAGAATGTATATATATGTATGTATAACAGATAAACACACATATACATATACATATATATGTATATAGTTTACATATATTTAGAAAAATATACGTGTATGGATGTTCCTATTGTGTGTGTGTATATATATATATATATATATATATATATTAATATATATATTTGTTATATTATTTACATAAACATAAACATATGGATATTTTATATGAATATACATGTTTACACACACACAACACACACACACACAATATATATATATATATATATATATATGTGTGTGTGTGTGTGTGTGTGTGTGTGTGTTGATTTATATATATATATATATATATATAAATATATATATATATATATATATATATATATTTCCTTATGTATAGGCATAAATGGGTGCATCTATATAAAATAAACTGTTTAGTGAAGTAGATATATGCAAGCATTGAGAATAAATTGG
>NW_027169944.1:12500-20000 GCF_036898095.1 Palaemon carinicauda | reverse complement strand
TATGTGGAGGTTGGTCGTTAGCTCACTAAGTGCTCGGTAATGTCGGAATGGGGGGAGGGGGAGAGACGTGTTCGCTTTATTTTCCAATTTTTTCGGTACGGTTTATTTTAGAATTGAGATTTTTCCCTCGTTGAAGCATTATCCGCGGTGTCTATGTGAACTATTTTATATATTTGCTTATTCAACTTGTTTTTTCCATTTGGAAGTTGTTATTGTCTATTAAGCTCTTTTATTTAGAGGGTGGTGGTAAGTGTTAAGTTGCTATCGCATTTAAAAGACTAAGAATTTAATATTTTTGTATTTATTCCTTCACGATGTCTGATCTTAAAACATTAATCTCAAAACGCAAGGTAATCAGGAAGAAGGTTACGGATATTTATAATCGTATAGAGTCCATTTCGACTCTCAGTGCTGGGCAAAAAATTTCTGAAAGAAGTGTACTGCTAAGTCATAAAAGACTACTTATTGATCTGAATGATGAAATATTTTCCCTTAGAATTTCGGATGTGGAGTTCAGTGAGGATGCTAGGGAGTCAGAGATTGCAACCTGTATTGAATATTTTGATAGGATAGAATATTGTATTCCTCACCTAGAGGTGGCATCTGCACATGGAACTGTTGAGGTTGCTAAAAGTCTTCTTAAACAGCCCACAGCTCCATTACCAAAGTTCAATAGTACGGATGGGGAGGATTTCATTAGGTTTATATCAGAGTTTGAAAGCACTACCCAATCATTTAGTTACCCAGACAGAGATTTGTTACTTCTTTTGAGACAGCAGGTAGAGGGAAGGGCTAAAGTTTTGTTGAATTCGTTAGAAGCTGACAAACAGACTTACAAGGACGCCAAAGACTTGCTTAAGTTAGCCTTTGCCTCGGAAGTAGTTCGTAAAACTTCTACTATAAAAACATTGACGAGTTTAAGATTGGGGGAATCTGATGACCCTTTTAAGTTTATTTCCATTTTAAGAACAGTTGTTGAGTCTGTGAAGACTCTTAAAATGACTCCTGATGATTTTATTCAATATTTCATGTGGAATGGACTTAATGACAAGTTTAAGAGGGAATTGGTTCAGATTACTACAAAGACTTATCCTTCTGTTCAGGAGATAATGGACAATTTTTTTATTGCCTGTGAGAGGTATGAGAATTGCTTGAAAAGTGAAGTTTCTTTACGTACTCTTCAATCTAGTGTTAGACAGAAAACTACTAGTTTAGCTATTAAGACATTGCCTGAGGTTAGGAGGTTTTATTGTACACTTTGTGTAGAAGGTGAAAATAATCATTCTATATTTAAATGCAAACTTTATGACACTCCAGAAGCAAAGCTTCAGCGTTTGAATATACTAAAAGGATGTTTTCGATGTGGGAATCTTAACCATATGAGTAGGCAATGTAGATTTGAATTTCGTCAAAAGTGCGTGAAATGTTCGGGGCTTCATTTTCACTGTCTGTGCTCAAAGTCTTCTGAAGTTAAGCTTTCGTCCCCTGAAGGAAAGCATAAAGAAGGTACTCCAATACATTCGGGTAAAGCTGATGTTAAGAGGGAAGCTTCCATTAATGAAGTGAATAGTAGTATTGCAGTTCTTCCCAGTATTGTCAATAAGACAGTACTACCTTCCTTTTCATTTACTGTCCCTAGATTGGATGGTATTTTTAGAGGTCTTAAGGATAGCTGTTCTCAGAGTTCCTTTGTTACAGAGAGCTTGCTTAATAAGTGTAGTTTGCCTGTTCTTGAACCTAGTGTAAAATTAACTGTTAATGGGTTTAATGGTTCTAAAGAATATATAAGCAAACTTATTCAACTTCCTATGAAGTTCGGCAATTGTATTTCAAATGTTCCTGCACTTGTGGTTCCTAGCATTAATATAAAGTTAAATCTTCCAGGGTTAGGCAAGATAGTGGAATCGTTCGAGAATAAGGGATTCATATTGGCAGATAAGAAACTTTGTAAAGACAGTGACAGTATTGATAATGTTCAGGTTTTATTGGGATCTGATGCACATTACGCTTTAATGGGTAAAGATGTAGCCTTTGGTTGTAACCCCCCTTCAGTATACACTGAATCACAGCATGGTATTTTGCTAATGGGAAACCTTGAAAATTTGAGCAAAAATATTAAATTTTTGGGTCTGCCTAATATTTGTAATGAGAGGTTAGAAGTAATTAATCCACTACGTTCAAGCAGGACTGATTTTTACTCTTGCTCCCAAATTACTACCTGTTCTTTCTTATGTAAAATACAAATTGACCCTCTTTTGGATGATGAAGTGTGTGACCTACATTACAAGGAACTTGAGGTAGGCAGTAACATAGCAGTGTTAGATGATAAAGGTCAGATTGTAGAATCTAAATTGCTCAAGGCTACTGATGAAGTGCTTGAACACGAATGCCGCCGCTTTTTGAATCTGGACGCCAATAGTGCTGAAAGTATTATGTCAGAGACTAATCAGAAGTGGGTGAATTTTGCGTTGAGTAATTTTTCAAGGGAAAAGGATGGAAGACTTATAGTTCCCCTCTTGTGGAGTAGTAAAATTGCACATAGGTTATCAACTAACGAAAATCTCTCAAGGTTGATACTAAAGGCAAATCTTAAGAAATTACGGAAAAAGGATGGGCATTTGCAGTTAGTTGATCAGGTAATTAGGGATCAGTTAAAAGATGGAATAATTGAGAAGATTTCAGACTTAGATTCATTTAAGGCAGAGCATCCAAATTATTCATTTCTCCCACACATGGCTGTTTTTAGGCCTGAGAAAGAAACCACAAAGTGCCGTATTGTGTTTTTGTCTAATCTCAAAGAAACTGTCAAAGTTAAGTGTGGTTTCTCTCATAATCAGTGTATAGATCCAAGACCTAACCTTAACCAGAAGCTGTCTTCAGCCTTCTTACACTTGAGGTTTGATAAGTTGTTATTAACGTATGATCTTAAGAAAGCTTTTAACATGTTGTCCTTGAACAATAATGATCAAGCTAGGTTGCTGTTTTTTTGGTTCAAAAATGTACAGAAGAACGATTACTCTCTTGTAGCCTACAAGAATGTTAGACTTAGTTTTGGTCTTCGTTGTAGTCCATTTTTACTCATGCTAGCTCTGTATTATATACTAGTGCACCAATATGAACCAGACCCACAGCTGAGGAACCTTAAGTTATTGTTGTACTCTCTATTTTATATGGACAATGGAGCTGTTGGTTCTGCTGATTCTCAGTATTTGAAGTGGGCTTGTTCACAGTTGCCGTATATTTTCAACCCATATAAGTTTGAGATACAACAGTTAGTAACAAATGATGTTACCCTTCAGGCTGAAATTGATGCAAAGTTTGAAACCAATACTCCGGTTGAGAATAGCCTTTTTGGTATTGTATGGAATAGGGCTGATGATGTAATTTATACTAAGGAAATCTCGCTAAACCCAGATGCTGATACAAAACGTAAGGTTTTGCAGACTATTGCCAGTAACTTTGATGTTTTTGGTTTCAATATTCCTGTCTTTAATAGAAGTAGACTTTATATGCATAGACTTCAGTGCTCAAAGGAGCTGGCTTGGGATCAAGTACTATCCCCCAGTCTCCAAAGGGAATGGAGGAACATTTGCAGGCAGGTGAATGGTTCCCAGCCGGTGCAAGTCCAGAGGTTCATTGGGCAAAGAAATGGAAAATTTAGACTGAAAGCATTCACAGATGCAAGTCGTGATTTTTATGGTACTGTGGTATACATTGAAGATATTGACTCGGGTGAGATTAGCTTTTTGCAGGCAAAGAACCGCTTGATCAATAAGTTGTTGAAAGGTAAGTCCGTTCCAGCACTGGAGTTGAATGCTATATCATTAGGGGTAGAAACCCTGATGGAGATTTATAGAGATCTGGCTGATCCTTCGTGTGTGAAGTCCATTGACATTGATGGCTTAGATTTGTACTGTGATTCGAGTTGTGCTTTGCAGTGGCTGCAAGCATCAGAATGTACATACTCCAAAATGCAGAAGCATTCAGTATTTGTACAGAATAGGATAAGCAATATCAGGAAATTATGTGAAATTAAACCTGTCAGTTTTATCTTTATAGCTGGAAAAGACAATCCAGCAGACTGTGTCACCCGATGCCTTTCTCCTAGACTTGTCTCTAAATCATTCTTTATTTCAGGTCCTGAGGTGGTGCCTGGCAATGAGTTTCTTTATTTCACAGTTCCTAGCTCAAACACTAATACCCTTAGTATTTCTGTTGCTGAGCAGAGTGCGTTTCCAGGTGAACCTCTTCTTGAACATGAGAAATATTCTACTTTAGAAAAGCTTAAATTGATTTACAGGAGGGTAATGCTTTGTGTTGACCACTGGAAGAGGAAAGCGGGAGTTGAAGTAGAGAATTTGAATAATGTAAACTATTCTGCTTTAGCTTTAAGGAAATTAATTCTAGAAGATCAACAGAAACACTTTATGGAAATATTTTCTTACTTCAGACTCTCGAGTAAACCTTTGAAGGATATACCTCCACTTGTGAGCCAACTTAATATGTTCATAGATTCAGATGGCATTTTAAGAGTAAAATCAAAGTTCAAGAAATGGTATGGGCATAACAAACAGTTTCCTATATTGCTTTATCCCAAGAGTTATTTGACTAAACTAATTATAATGGATACACATGCCAAATTATTGCATGGTGGTTGCTATTCTGTCCTATCTGAGCTTCGTAAGTGCTTTTTCATTCCTAAACATTTTTCTGTCATTAAGAATGCCATTAAACAATGTGTTTCATGCCACAGGTTTAACACAAGAAGTGTGAGATTGAACCAGAACACTTATCGAGAATTTCGTTCTAGTCCCCCTGCTGTTCCATTTTCTAATATTTTTGTTGATTTCATTGGACCATTTAATGTTAAACAGGGAGCTGAAAAGATGAAGGTATGGATTTTGTGTTTCACCTGCACTTGGTCAAGGGCTATTAATTTGAAGATCTGTCGAGATTTAAGTGTGAATGAGTATTTGAGAGCCTTTTCATTACATGTTTTTGAATATGGATTCCCGCAGCTTTGTGTTAGTGATCCAGGCTCGCAGTTGGTGGCAGGAGGTAACATAATCACTAGCTTCATCAATGATCCTGACACTAAATTGTATTTGGAGTCTAATGGCATTAAGCATGTAAAGTTTCAGCAATTCTTTAAAGGCCATAGTGAGCTAGGATCACTTGTAGAGTCTTGCGTAAAATTAGTGAAGAAACTTATTTTTTCAGCTATTAAAACTTGGGTACTTTCTTTGCCTGATTTTGAATATTTAGTGTGTAATGTTGTTCATTTAGCTAATAAGAGGCCAATAGCCTTTAAGGAGTCTTTAAGGGAGACTGAGGCAGATTCTTGCCCAGAGCCCATAACTCCAGAAATGTTAGTCAAGGGGTATGAGCTGGTGTCGTTGAATTTAATTCCAGATTTACAAGAGGTACCTGATGATCCTGAGTGGAAGATGAGTAGCAGCCCTACAGAAGTAATAAAGGATGAGTATGAAAAACTTCGTAAGGTTAGGTATAATCTTCTAGAAGCTTACCAGAATGAGTTTTTAAGTACCCTGGTAGCTCAGGCTGTGGACCGCAAGGACAGATATAGACCAGTTTGTCACCAGAAGTTGGGCATTGGTGATATAGTCCTCATCAAAGAACCAAACACTAAAACCATTAATTTTCCATTGGGAATTGTGAAGGGTATAGAGGAGAATGATTTGGGGGAAACTACTGGGGCTATTATACTTAAAGGGAAGACTCGTGAGTTGATTAAAAGACATGTCACTACTTTAATCCCTTATCTTAAGGTAGTTCCAGATGCATCCTACAATTCAGATAATGACAACAAACAGAGCTCCCGTAAGTTGTCTATTAATGAGAGTTCACCCCAAAGGACTCTCAGGAAAGCTGCCATTAGGAGCAGAAATTTGACTCGACTTATGTTATAGTTATAAGGTATGATGCAAATTTCTAGTGGTGAGAAATTTGCATCCTGTGCCCTCCAGTGTACAAAAATAAATATAATTTATTTTTCTGTATAAATTTTTATTTCTAATTTCTCACGCAGTTTTGTGTGGACTTGAGTGGGGTAATTTTTTGTTATATGTTCTGTGTGCATGACTGTTTTTTGTAAAATGTCTTTACAGGCCTTTTGGAATGTAATTTTAAATTAATTTGCATAATGGCCTTATCTGTTGTTGGGTGGTCTTAAGGACCAAGACAAGCAATAATTCTCGGGAACTAATCTTTGTTTTGGTTTCCGAGCTAACGTGTGACACAGCGGAGAAATGGTCGCCAGTGAATTCTGCTACTTCAACGGAGAGTGTAGCTTAAGGGGTTCACTCTCGCTTTTCACTTTTGGACACCGTGGGTACTGAGCTGCTATGAAGAGCGCTAAACAGACTTGTTGAGTGGAAGACATTTACTACAAATGGATCCTGTCGACGTGTGTGCTTTCATTTTGAAAATGGCTCTTTGCTAAATACAGGCTCACTCTCTCTCTCCCCATCTCTGGACTTTGCATCTGGCACGGAGCGCCCAACGTGATATAAAATCCTTCACTTAAGCCATACATGCTTCGCCCTTTAGCTAAGGTAAGGCCATTAGTGTCTTTTAGTTGAGGTTTCAGAAGTCCTGACGTGACCTAAAATAACAATAAAATAACTCTGTAAGGACAAGTTACGTAAAACTTTTCATGTATTATGCATCCGTAATAGTTTTGTTACTTTATTTTTTCTCGTGCAGTTCTGCGAGTGCTAGTGTTACAGTTGGACTGTATCGATCAGTCTTAGCCCATTATACGGATGGTGTTGTTTTCCGCTGGTAGGTTATTAATTAGTTACTGATATATTATGTCGATATTATTTATTTGAGAATATTTGACATTGTTGGTCTACGTGTAATTAGTTCCCTTTCCTTCTTGTTTATTGTAGGTGTGATAGGCTTACCTGGGTACAGTAACGACCGGTAATTGTAACCTGACCAATTTATCCTCGATTGGTAATTAAGAATTTTTATGTATTGCCGTATATTAAGCGATATAGTTTCATATTAACGTTTGTGCCTTCAGTGGTAATTTTTGTTTATAATGTAATTGTCTGAACTTGCAGGTTATGATGCAGAGTCGATAGCCGATAACAGAAAGGTCATTGAAACTAAAGAGGATATTGTTAATTCAATAGGATTGTTCGTACTTTATACTTTTTTATTAAAATACTGAATTGAGTTTTGTATTTTATTTTTACCTCCATGTTTCACCACCTTAAAATATATATGTTGTGTTATCGATTTCGTTTTCTGTATATTATTATTATTATTATTATTATTAAAATTGTAATTATTATTATTATTATTATTATTATTATTATTATTATTATTATTATTATTAAAATTATTATTATTATTATTATTATTATTATTATTAAAATTGTAATTATTATTATTATTATTATTATCATTATTATTATTATTATTATTATTATTATTATTATTATTATTATCATTATTATTATTATTATT
>NW_027169943.1:48668-203668 GCF_036898095.1 Palaemon carinicauda | reverse complement strand
AGTTGCAGTCAATCAAAAAAAGCATTCATTCCGAAACATTTACCACTGCCCTAACCTAAATAAAAAGTAAACGAACATTCCATTATTGCAATAGTCTCTCCCACTACAAACAACCATAACATTAACAACTCTCTCTCTCTCTCTCTCTCTCTCTCTCTCTCTCTCTCTCTCTCTCTCTCTCTCTCTCTCTCTCTCTCTCTCTCTCTCTCTCTCTCAGGATTTGGGAAAAAACAAATAGTAGAAACAAATGAAAATTGATTTTCCACAAGGAGAGTTCTAGAACTTTTTAGAATATGCTCAGGTATTAGGTAAATATATTAGTGATTGAAGTTCACATTCGCATTGCAACGTGTTACTTCACTTACTTTACTTTGACGACTGCTTTTCCAGTCCCATATAGCTGGGGAACCCAACTCTCTACACGACCTCCACTGTCGTTTTAGCTTGTTCATTCAGAGCATTTAACGTTTCATATCGCATATTGTTCATTTATTGTTGAATCGTCACTGTCAAAGGACTCATGAAATAAGAAAGTCTTCAGTTTCGCATTGAAAGCCTAAATGTCTTCAATCATTTGGATGTCTCGTGGGAGCTTATCATATAGTATCGGGGCAGTATATTTAAAGGCTCTGGAGCCTACAGTAGACATATATCTAGGTTCCAGTAGTTTGAAGCCATCGGTAACTATTCTTGTATCGCCACGATTTGTTGGCTGAGTAATATGTAGTAGTTCTCTTAAGTATTTTGGATGACCGGTTCTGATAACTTGATGATCTATTGAACATATTTCAAATTAAATTTTTGCTTTTATCAGCAGCCAGTGTAAATCAATTAGTATAGGGGTGATCCTTTCTCTAGCTGGGACACCTTTTATCAGTTTTGCTCCTCAGTTTATTATGTTTTGTAATTTCTTAAGTTACACTTTTGATAAATTTTAACAGATAGAGTTGCACTAGTCAATCCTGGTAATAACACAGTTTATCACAAGTTTCTTTACAGAATTTTCGTCCAGGTACTTTTTTATAAACGCAAAATTTCTTAGATGATAACCAACAGATTTTATTACATTATTTGTTTGGGCATTTAGAGGCAGGTTACAGTCGAGGATTACACTTAAATCTTGAACTTTATTAGATATAGGCCCTGACTCATTATTTATGTTCATTTGAATATCACCCAAGTCTCTCATACTGATTCTCTTACACGCCACTAAGAATTCAGTTGGTTCTCATTTAATTTTAGTTGTTTAAATGTCACATATCTTATAACACTATCAAGGATTGGGTTTAGAGTTTCAGTAGTGTCATCTATATCATTAATGGAGAAGCAAAATTGTGTGTCATACGCAAATAGTTTGAACTTCACGCCCAGCATTTGTAGAATTTTCGATAGACGCAGGATAAAATTGGGCCAAGTACACTCCACTGGGGTACCCCTCTGTTTAAGGGTTCATAAAATGAAGAAGAGTTTCCAGTTTGTACACAATAACTTTTACCAACTAAGTAGTGTTTTAGGTATTCGAAGGCTGCATCCTCAACGCCGATGAACCTTAGATCATATAGTAGCAGTTCATGCAGCACTGTATTTAAATCAGCACTGAGAACGAGCAGTATTAAGATACGACATTTATTTTCATCCGTCATTTCTAGCATATCTACAACAGAGCAGAGGGCTCTCTCCGTAAAGTATAGTTTTCTCTAAGCAGATTGATTGTCAGGCAAAGCTTCTATTACTTCTAAGTGGCTGACTAGTTGTTCAAGAATTACATATTCAAGCACTTTTGAGACAAAGGATATATTTGAAATTGGTCTATATGAGCTAAATTCCTGGTAGTCCAGTGCATTTTTTCAGAACTGGTGGGACTATAGCCATTTTCTCAGATTCAGGAAACATAAATTCATCAATGATTGCATTTCCTATTCTCATTATTATTTCAGTTAGACTACAAAAGTCTCTCTTTCCAATTACTTTAGCTATTGGCATAGGATCGATTGCTCAGTTTGTTTTCTTTGCTCTCTTGATAATTCTGATGATGTCATCTTGTGTTATGTTGTTAAATCTTATTAATTTTGTCTGTGTGCCTGGTGTATCATTAATCTGATGTTGAGTATTTACAAATGACCTGGTTATATTTTCAATTTTGATTTTAAAGAATACTAGAAAAGTATTTGCTAGTTCCTGACTTACATTACTCTAGAATTAAGAATAACTTAGTCTATAATAGCATATCAATGTTCAAGATTGATGAGCAGGAAAGCAAGTAGATAGACACATACTTGTGAATCCCGCCCAGCCGGTTACCGTAACCTTATCCGTAGACAATTCCTTTGGACCCGGGGGTCGCAAATGAGGGAAATCCGTATGGATGAGCCAAGCTAGGATTCTTAAAAAGGAATTGTCTGCAGAGTGTATAAGGATCTGAGACCACTCAGAGCCTTGGGGGAGAGGGGAAAATAGGATAAACCCCTTAGTAAAATGTAGGTTCCGGCAATCGACAACACTGAGATACACAGAATATGCTGGAAATGTTGTAATGTGCAATCAAACAGCATAGCCACTATTTAAGTTGGTATAACAATACCTATATGTAGGTGGCCAGGCTATCTGGCTGCATCATATTGACTGCTGGCATGTTGTTGGCAGCCAGGGAAGGGGTAGGCCTACATGTCCCTTAGCGTCTCATGAGGGGGCGCAGGCAGACCGACGGCACGCCAGAGGCCAGTCCTGCAGGGTGGAAGACATCAAGGAAGACACACTGAGCAACCGAGATGGACAATACCACAGTGGCGACCGCCGGCAGAGGCGGCGGGCTCCGGCAGCCGGAGGCTGACGGCATGGTAAACCTTAGTTCAATTCATAAGATCAATATATATAAAGGGTGGATACCTAGATTGCCGGCAATCAATTCCGGCATGTGGGCGGCAGACTCCGAAAGTCAGCCGGCTGTCGCTAGGTAAATATAAGGGGTGGGACGTCGACGGTATGCCGACGGAAGGCTGACGTCTTAGGGGGGGAAGGTATCTTATGAATAGAGGTCACCTGAGGTAGTGGCGGTTATCGCCGGCAGTAAAGACGGCAAGGGACCGGCACTATGATAGAGAGAGAAAAAGTTAAGGAGGGATGCGGAGGGGGGTAATATCCTATACCCCTCCGGCATCCCTCCGGAGAGAGTGCACTCATGATAGGAGTAGATACTCCTAACATCCGGGGGCAGTGGGCCGGCAGACGACCGGGAGCCTGAGGTAACCCAAGGGAGAGATAGAGAGCACTGAAAGAGGGGGAATCCTTCGCCGGCAGGACCGCCGCCGGCAACCACCCTTATAGAACGCTATGAAGGGTATGTGTACCAGAGCGGCCAGCTCAGCAGGAGAACAAGGTTAGCCCTACTACTCCACCCAAGGGAGGAGTTGTAGGACCGAGGACAGGGGTGTGTAGGCAGGCCTGCACCAAAGGGATAGAGTGGGGAGGGAGAACTAGGGGTCTTTCTTAAATGGGTAGACTCTGTATGAGAGTGGCCACCAAGGCAAGGGAGAATGCTCCCTAACCTAGGATAGGTAGTCCAGATCAAGTACAGTTCTAATGTACTGTCCCAAACTATAATAAGACCAAGGCTGCCCCAAGAGCCTAACCTAGATTAGGAGGACCAACTCCTAGGCTAGGAAAGTCTGAAAGACACATCGCTAGTTGCAGGGAGGAAGGGTAACCCAACCAAGTGCAACTGGGGAAGGGCAGAGCCCTTAGGCACGATCCTAAGGGGGGTTCATTCCCTTAGGGTAGGCTGAGAAGCGATAAATACTGGGTGTAGACAAGATTCTCCCTATAGAGAAGGGAAAGCAAGGCTACCCAGAGGGAATTACCCGCAGGCAAGGGGAATAGGGAGCATATAAGGGTTCCTACATTAGGTTAGGATGGAATGAAACACAATCAACACAGTCCCCTATATGGTCCCCGAAGGCGAAAACACTTACATCACAGTTAATAGTAAGTTTAATAATGCCAAAATCTTCATAACTTAACTTAGGAACACTTATATATATCATGCATGAAAAGAGCACTAGGCTGTCAAGCCTAGGGGCTAAGCTAGCGATCTAGTATGGTGTCAAACAGCGACCATAGTCTAATGAGCGCTAAAACACGATATAATGATTTCCTAACTATGAAGACTAAATAACTAATAATATCAATTAGTTAAAGGACCAGAGAAGGCTGTTCTGGCTAACTAATTAAGGCATGCAACGTGAACAGCGACGCCGTCATGGCGCGTCCGGTATCGGCAAAGCTCCGCCACAAAACACGATATTTTAAGAAAATTAGAAGTTACTTTACGCCAGATCTTATTTAACAATACTAGGACCTGGTACTCAACTTTCCAGAAGAAGGCGAGGCTGAAGGCTGCGACATTACGGCGATGTAAGCAGATAAAAGAGTCACTTGGGAAAAATCCGACTTAGCGTAGAAGTTACAGGCGAAAGGGTGAGGACGGACGTGACGTCATTTAGCAATGGTGCCCGTTTGTTTACCTCTCGAGTACCAAAAGTAGCCATGGATGAGACTAACTTTGGAACGGCTCCTCAGTTACTCAGCCACCTTTCCATATCGAAGTGTTAACTCTATATGGGGAACAGATAGCTATGTGGCGTGTTAATACATGCGTCCCCAGTTGATATACGATATCCTAGAAGGAAACCTTTACGGTACTCATACCAGAAGTTAGAATTCTGTGATAACCTTTAGTTTAACCTGTTAATCGTCACCCACGTGATAAACCGTTCACCACGATCTACTCGGTACCGCCTTCAACTGCATATTCCGTTCATGACTTTAATTGCCTTTTTCAAGCCGTCAGTCTCGTGATATTATGTTTACTCGTATAGTAAGTATAGGATCACCACTTGGCAACAATCTCAGCATATGGGGGCTGTAAAAAGAAACTTATATGATGTCTGGCAACTATTTTTCTGAAGGTAGCTTGATGTTAGAAAACTGGTTTCCTATCAGTGCACTTCGGGCGTTCATGCAGAAGTGGTTGTTCGTTGTTCCTTTTGTAATGAACGGTCTAAAGAGGAAGGTTATGTCTTTAGATGAAATAAATGATATTCTTATTGAGGAATTTGATAATGATAACCTGTTTGATAATGAGAGCATTATTTCTGAATCCTCCAGTGATGAGTATATTGAAGAAACAAAGTTTTCTTTTCATGCCGAAAGCAAAAATGACTTCTCATTACCGAATGATTGGACAACGAGATTTCACAAATCTATTTAGGAAAGGAAACGCCGAGAGAGAGAGAGAGAGAGAGAGAGAGAGAGAGAGAGAGAGAGAGAGAGAGAATAAAGTGGATAAATAATGTACAAATGTATGACGAACATATTTGAAAACTATACAGGAAACGATATGAGAGAGAGAGAGAGAGAGAGAGAGAGAGAGAGAGAGAGAGAGAGAGGGGGGGGGGAGACTTATCCTTTTGCTTTTGTTGCTTATCCAGGCGTAAGATTTACGATTGAAGATATGAAGAACCCATTAGAATATTCAGTATGATGTAGCCATTTGAAATGAAATAATAGTAGTATCAATTGTTTTTTTTACTCTACCATTTAAATAATATCCCTACTTTTAGCTATAAATACGAATTATAAGCATAAAGAAATGATATTAACTTTGAAAAATTATCATTAGTGAGATGGCCGCTCAGGGCAAAAAAAGCGTGACGGTACGTTAGCGGCAACCTGGTCCAGGGGGGACACTTAACAGGTTAATTCTCTGGGGATATCCACTGTAGTTAAATATACCCTAGGAAGCTACTGAAGGAACCTTCCATCAGGACGACATGGCTTGAGCCCAAAAATCATACCTATGAAGTCAACAACGTCTTACACCACAATAAAAGAGTTAATGTAAATTTTTTCTACTCTTGGTATTCCAGAAAGAATTGTTACAGATAATGGTCCACAATTTACCTCACGAGAGTTTAAAGAATTTTGTAATAGGCCTATCAATGGTATAAAGCATACATTTTCAGCAACATATAATCCATCTACCAATAGAGAGGCTGAAAGATTCGTTCAAACGTTTAAACACAATATGAAGTGTAGAAAAGCAGATTCAGGTAACCTATTTTTACATGTATCAAAGTTTTTATTGTCCTATAGAACATCGCTGCACAGCACAACAGGCGTGACACCCTCAAATTTGTTGATGGGGAGGAAGATAAGGTGTAAGTTAGATTTGTTGTATCCAAGTTTGCAAAGTGATTTAGAAGATAAAGGGTAAAAACAAGTAGTAAAGCTCCCTAACGTAAGACATTTTTTACCTTTATCTGATGTCATGGTAAGATCGTACAACACTCCAGAGAAGTGGGTATTCAGGAGAGTTTGTAAGAGAGATAGGAAATTTACATTATGAAGTTCGTGTTGGTGATAATGTTGTAAAATGTCATGTTGATCAATTGCAGCCATTAACAAGAAATACAGTAGAGAATGTGAATGTTAGAAATGAGAAACCTAAAGAAGTAATTAGATGAAATGAGTCAAATATTAATCAAGATGCTCCAACATCAAATGTAGATTCAGAACCAATTCATGTACCAGTACGAGATGAGGTTAAAGTGCTTCCTAATAGGATTAGTAGAGGAAAGCCCCCTGAGAGATTAAATTTATAATGATTTTTACAATGTCAAGTTAAGGGGAGGAGACTGTTGTGTATTATTGTAATAATGTACTATATTATTTCAAGTGTTACATGTATTGTACAACATTGCATCATATTGCATGAATAAAACATGTTATGCTTTGTACATAAGTGTAATGATTTCTTTTGGCATTAGGATTCAAACACTTACTGATTACCTCAAAGATAGGATGTAATTCTTTATAGTTTTGTACTGGATTAGGATTTAAGTCTTTTGAGAGTGATACTCTTTTGTTTAGCAATGTTTTGGTTTTGTCAGATTGTGTATGACGCTCCACTCACACTTAGGAGTCGGCTGTCATAGAGCAATGTAGTCACAAGAGTTATTGAAGTGTATTTTAAGAATACCAACGTATCATTAAATGCCACCAAGAAAAATTGACGACCAAAGATGGGATCAGCTGAGAAATAATTACTAACAATTCTTCATCTATTTTCCAGGTAATTATTATGGTTAATAGAAAAATCCTATCAACACATTAGTTTTCAAACCCACTTAAAAGAAAAAAAAATGTGGCCTATGTAGCCTATTTGTGTTAAGACTGTGTCTGCCACTCTTTTAAATTATGTTTAAGGCATGCTAGTGCTCAACTTCCTACTTGGCTTGAAGTTTTCATTAGAGATGTTTGCAGCAAACGAAACCATCAGTTTCATCTTATACAAGAGATTGTTAAGTCAACAAGGCATAAGATTCGGGTAGTTATCCAAGACACGTTGGCCTTCAAGAGGACAAGTAATTTCTCGAATTCTAGAGCAGTGGGATGCTCTTTGCTTATTCTTCCAAACAGAGGCTTTTCTTGAATTATATAGTAGGCAAAGTTGATAAGATAAATGTGGAGTTTCAGTCTCGAGACTTTAGGCTGAATAATCTCTTTACTACTTTTTTTCAGATGAGTACAGACGCATTCTTAGCATGTTCATGAAAGATGATAATATCTGTTCACAAAAACTAACCTCTATTAATCCAACTGACCGAAAACTCTATAAGGAATTGAGTGCACTTTATCTAGGAGGAAGGTGTGAAGGACAGTTAGCAACTGACTCACTTGGAGATATGGAAGAAAGATTTTGAGGAGACTGTGGGAATTATTTGATTGAGCTGTGTGTACAAATCAAGAAAATATTTCCTTTTGAAGAAGATTCTGTATTATCCTTATCATTAGTACTTGAACCTAGTGAAGCTCTTTCTAGTAACAGAACCCTGCAAGCAATTGCCAAATTAGCAGCTTATTTCCCATCGGTTGCAAAAAACGGGGATTTGGATGAGCTACAAGAACAATGGAGAGATCTACTGTACGCTAAAGACTCTCAACACGGCTTGAATATGAAAACGACTACTTTTTGGTTTGAACTATGATCAGTAAAAGACAGATGCGGAAAAGCAAAATTGGGCCTGTTATCTAAATTCATGTGAGAGTCTCTTAGCTTTACCTAGTTCCTCAGATTATATTGAGCGAGTCTTTTCTATAGTCAACCTGACAAACAAACAAACAGACAGATTTAAAGTTCAGACAGTGACAAATCGATAGCTAGTCAAACAGGCAATTGCTAGGAAAGAGATGCTTTGTTATCGTTGGAAACCATAAAATGCTTTGGTAAAGGATATCAAAAAGGGTTACGTTATCGGAGAGAAAATAAAAAGAAAATGCCGGCTAAGAAGGAAAATATGGTTTATCAACTTGCAGAGGATGAAAGTAAAGAAGAGAAAACCTTCAGATCGCGCGACCAAGTTGGAATCGTATTTTGGTTGCTGTGGAGTGAAACATATTCACGTAAATATGCCGACAAACTCGTTTACCTTATATGGCAATAGGTGTGTTAACAGTATTAGGTTCTATGGGGTGATCTCCTCGTCGTATATGCAGTGATCAGGCAATTATGTAAAATCAGGTCATTATGTGTGTTTAATTTGTTTCCAAGGCGTGTTAGTTATTGTAGTATGGAATTGCCACCCCTATCTGTTACTGTGTTTAGGCCACTTAAAATTGTTGAATGTCAGCCTCTAATTCACAAACAATGGGGAGGGTGTTGTAGTTAATTAACTAATATCATTTTTTATGCATTTGATATTTTTAAAACAGAGTGTATGTTAATTTTATAATGATTCAAAGCACCTTTAACACACTATCAATTGTCATAAATTACAAATAATTTTTTGTTGCAATAATAACCAAATCTTAATGTTGGGAAGTCAAGAAAGGATAGGGGATATGGTACTTAAATGCACAAATAATAATAACATTTTTGTTGGTCATGTTGAACCTTAACTGTCTCTTAAAGCCCACCAATTCTTAAATTATTAATTTGTAACCCAATTTTCATACCAGAGTCGGTTTGTGTTCTTAGAAGTGGTGAAAAACTTAATACCTTCCTGCACAAAGTTGGAATTTTCACATTTTTGTGTTCACAATTAATAACTTTTTATGGTCATATTCAACCTTAACTGTCTCTTATAGCCTAGTAATTCTTGAATTATTAATTTGTAACCCAATTTTCATACCAGAGTCATTTTATGTGCTTAGAAGTGGTGAAATACTTAAAATCTCCTTGCACAAAGTTAAAATTTTCCCATTTCAGTGTTCAAGTAATATCTTTCTTTGGTCATATTGAACCTTAACTGTCTCTTATAGTCTATTAATTCTTAAATTGTTAATTTGTAACCCAATATTTATACCAGAGTCTGTTTGCGTGCTTAGAAGTGGTGAAATACTTAAAACCTTCCTGCACAAAGCTGGAATTTTTTCATTTTAGTGTTCAAATAATAACTTTATTTGGTCATATTGAACCGTAACTGTCTCTTATAGTCTAGCAATTCTTAAATTGTTAATTTGTAACCCAATTTTCATACCAGAGTCATGTTATGTGCTTAGAAGTGGTGAAATACGTAAAATCTCCCTGCGAAAAGTTGGAATCAATCTCTTATCATTACTAGGTATAGCCTAAGTAGAAATATTTGAAAACAATATGAAAACAAAGCCTATATCCAAGAATAGCCATTTCAATTTAGTTTTGATTTAAATCAGATGATAGTTGGAGAGATTGAAAAAAGATATGATTCACAAAAAGAGAGGGGTAAACACTATTTAATTTAAACAATAGTTAATCCTTTTAAACCCCAAAAGGCATTAAAATAAACATCCTTGGTACATTTCATCATTAGTATGGTTAAAGATCATAACTATGAACAATAGGCCCTATTTGCGATGTTTTCGTCTCAAATCTTTCCAGGATAATGTTCATGGATTCATTATCCAAATAATGTGGAAAAAAATATTATTTTGATTGTTGAAAGGTAAATGGACAAACCTTTTTTTGGTGACTACAAGCACATTCGTCAGTCCAAGGTCTGGGAGGTTGATGAGCTTGAAGTGCTTGTTCTTGACCCACCACCTGAGCTTTGCATCTCCAGGGAGATCCTTGTTGCCTTGGTCTGATGCCTGTGGTTGAGGTTGCTTGAGGATGTCGACGATGGTTGCATGCTTCTCAGCGGACAGGATGATGGTGTTGTTGGCAGCTGAAATACGATGTAATTCAGCAGTCATATGTTTGCGGTGTAGATCCAAGTTTCATTTTGCCAGTGAACAATCTATTCTAGTTTTACTTCTTTCAGGGTTTAAATTGTCACCAAGTCAAATCAAAGAATGATTTAGAAGGCTTGGCAAATTACTCAGTTATTCCCAGACTAGATAATAATAAGTACTTAACTGGCAATTGAACACTTGTTAGCAGCCTGGCAGAAGGTTGTGAAAGACAAGCACTTGACGTTAATGTCGTCTGCTTGTGCTTTTTATAGGAGTCAACACCCGCGGGAACCCAACACTCATTCCAACTTTGCCGCACAAAGTAAGAAATCTAATATCGCGCAACAATATCATTTCCAATATAATTAGTAATTTACCTGCCAAGATGAAGAGGTGACATGTAGGTCTGAGAATTTTTTAAGAAATAAAAAATGACACTGTATTTTAAAGATTATAATTCGCAGAAAAGAATTTTTATGTAAATATTCAATAAAAATTGAATAAAATTACTTAATATTTATCTAAACAATATTAAAATATGAAAATAATTCGATTAATAATAATTATACATAAAAAAAGGTTATATATATTTTTAAGAAGTGTTTATATGTGGTTTTCTCAGTTCCAGGATCCTCGTTGCTCTCCCCACAACACTGTGATTAAGGGATTCACACTACTACAGTTGATGAAGCGTAGTAGCTGCAGCAAAGCGCTTCATTCTGCAAATAGTTCATTATCATTAGTTACCTCCTACACAGACAGCTTCACAGCTTACAAACTTTTACTTCTAAGTTCAAGGGCCTTTCCAATATACCAGGCAGCCTATTTAGTTGGTGTTTTTAAATTCCCTATTTCTATGTTATTATTTCTAAATTTCCTTAACTCATTAGATAAGAATATGCTCACTAGTATCCTCTGCCTCCCTACAAATTACACAAAGCCCTAGAGCTCATCTTTTCATTCCTGTTTCTATAGTTTTCTTTAAAGTTCTAAGATATTTAACCTGATTTTCATAACTATTACGACCTCATTAGTGTTAAGTTCTCCTTTGTAATATCTTTTACCATTACTATTCACAAACCTCAGGTAGGTCCTCTCTGCTTTCTTTTTTTCTATTTTTCTTTTAATATTTACCCCTTTACTTTTTATTTCTTTTTTCAATTTTAATATCATATTCATTGCATATTTATATGATGCTTTTCCCCAACATTCTCCATATGATTCTCTTATTTGATCTTCCACACTACGGGCCAACCAAGGGAAAGGCCTGTGCTAACAACAAGTGTTGGCTTTAATACCCCAACAACAACAACAACAACGATCTTCCACAACCTCCTTAACTAGCCGTTTGTCATCTGATGTTATGATGTTATGAAATAGCATCACCTTTTTATACTCTATTCTATTTTTAACTCACCATATTCCTGTTTCTGCCATTACCCCCCAGTAAGGTGTGGTAGCAACCTCTTCAAACATTTCTTTTCGTAAATCTGTGCTTATACTTTCTAGGTCTTTCATTTTCTTTTTCTTTTATTACACTCCATGTCTTAATATTTGCAAATATTCTAGGTACTACTACTGTCTCATACATCTTTATTCTCACTAGCAATGCCAAATCTCCTACTCTGTTACTGTCTCCATACTTCCTAAATTCAGTAGAGTTTTACTGTATTACAGATTCTCATTTCGAAAAGAAAATATATGTTGTCCTGTAGGAAATGACGTGATTTCACCGAATTTGACCTTTATTTCAACCGCAAACCAACAGAACAACCAGTTCGACTAACTTCAAGTAGCCGAACTGGTTGCTATTGTTGCAGATGAAATGAAGCTGAAAACCGGTTAAATCAGGTTTTTTTTTTTTTTTACAGGAAAACATATATTTCCTGTTGAAATTTTTAAGAATGCTATGCTAATATGTATTTTAAAGTATTTTTCATGTAACCTTTACACACTATATAAAAGGGTACAAAACTTAACAAACCCACCTAACCTAACCTAGTAGTTCCCAGGTAACAACACCGGCCAGGGACAAGCCCCAGACCCCCTTCCCAGGTCACAACCCCTACCCGGGGGCAAGTTCCTGGACACCTTTCCCAGGTCACAAACTTGTACTGGCAAGCGGTAATGTTGAGCTGCGCACGCTAAAAACATTGAAATCAAAGAAATTAATTGCTTACTTTTATGACCCGGACGACAAAACTTGTGGGTCACCGGGGTGTTGAGACTGTGACGTCTTAATTTCTATGAACGGCATTTGGGACACTGTGAACGTTGGGGTATTACATTATGTGATTTAAGGAAAATATCAACATTAGTTGACATATCAAAAAATTGCCTATGAAATTTAGCAAATGCTTCTAAGTTTTTCTATAACTTCCATCGCAAAATACGAAAAAAAAACTCACTTGAAATAACAAAGACCTGACTAGGACAAAGGTTTCCATGGAAAAGGATTTGTTGGAAGGGGTATGAAGAGACCAATTGAAGAGATAAGGGAAGGGAGTAGGGAAAATTTAACCGCCCCGCTCTCTGCAAACTTTCCATACGTATGGGTTCGTGATTGGTTAACGGAAAAGCAATGGAGTCTAGAGAGTACACATGAATGAGCTAGAATAGGAAATTTGTCCAGAGCAAGTGTATGATAAATAATATTTAATTGGAATATAAAGTGAGGTAATTTTATAAGGTATCGGATAATAAAACGACTAATTGTGGGGTCAAAAATAATATGTATACGAGGGTATTACATAAAAGGAATGGTATAATTGTATTGCATCAAGTCATATACTTGAATAAAGCAGGTGAAGTTGTATAGTTAAATTTGGTGGTTAAGAAGAAGAAATCCTATTGGTGGAGGAGGAGCATAAGCGCAAAAGGTCGAAACCTGCTATATACAAACGAACGAACGAGAGCGACTACAACCGTCCCGTAGAATGACAAAAAATAAACGAAAATACTGCTAATGTTAGCATGTTATGCTAACATTGCTAATGTTAGATTGCGCAGCTCAATATTACCATATTTTTTCAACGGTTTATTATACATCCAAGAAGGTTTTGTATAGAGAAGGAAATAATTGTTTTACTATTATATACCGTTTCCCCAGTATGTTTTCCCCTCCCAAAACCTCGAGTTCCACCTGGGGGTCCCCCATTGTTGTAGGATATAGATATATATATATTTCTGAAACTATTCATTTGCGAATGGAACGAGTGTCATTTTCGAAGACAGCGGAATTTTTTGCTATGGAAAAATTTCGTTTTTTCCCTAGGTTACATTGCCCTGTAATACAGTACAATAATAACCATTTTTCTAGATATAACTATGATAAAGCTGAAGTTGTTTCAATAGGTCAAGTTGCGAAGAAAGATTCTGGAAGGCAACCAGTTTATTATTTTGTCAAGTTATTATTGACCCTTGATTAAACTTTTTTTTTCAATTGTCCTGACTTACATTCGAAGGATACCCCCAAACAACAAGTTCCAACAAAGAAATTCAAAAGGAAGAATATTCTCCACAATTACTGTCAATATAATAAAAATATAAGAAAAATATTGGTAATAGAAAAAGAAAGTAAAATTGGCATATAACGAAAAAAAAGTATCTCACGTTATGAAGTTTTTTCCATTTTGTATCATTTCTTCAGTGTTGTAAGAAAGTTCAGATTTTCTCTTGAAGTCTCCCAATATAACATTCGTATCTCTATTTGATATCAAACCCTACTTATATGTTTCCACTATATGACATTACAGTCAGGAATCTAGTTTGCTGTCTGACATCATACCATTATGATTCACTCAGTCTAGGAAAAGCACACAGGTGCTTTTTACCCAGCAAAGATAAAGTCCGAAAACAGATAAGATCCATCAACCTCAGTGTCTTCAGAAAAAACAAACTGTATTTCAAACATTAGAGCTTATGGAAGAGTATTATTATGAAAATATTCAATAATAATGACATGAAATTGCTTAATATTTATCTAAACAATATTATGATATGAAAATAATCCGAAAAACAATAATTTTATATCAAAACAGATTTATAGCCCTCTCCATTCCTTCGCTTGTAGTGTCTATGACCAGATGTTTTTCTGAGTTGTTCGCTATTATTTTCCAGCATGTCGCAATCTTCAGCCTCTCCTTCTTCTGGAAAGTTGAGTACCAAATTCTTGTATTGTATAAATCAGCTCTGGCCGTAAATTAACGCTTTTTTATCTTTAAATACCTTGTTTTGTGGCGGAGCTGTTTCCTTTAACCGGAGGCAACATGACGCTGTTGTTCGCATTGCATGCTTTATTTAGTTAGCCAGAATAACTTTCCCGGTTTCATAACTAATTTTCAGTATTAGTTATTTAATGTTCATTGCTAGGAATTAGTTATATTATGCCGATAGTATTCGTTTTCGGCGAGTGTAGGTAGCCGAATTTACGACGCTAGAATTGCTAGCCTACCCCCTGGGCTCGATAGCCTAGGCATTTTAGTTTACTTTCATTCATGATATAATAAGTGTTCCTAGTGTTAAATTATGAAATGAAGATATTAGGCATTTATACATATAAGATTCAGTGATTGCTTGTCGGGAATTTTCGAACTGGCCATTCGAAAGTCCCGCCATTTGACTTCATGAACGTTTCGTAAAATGAGGGCAAGGCTGGGGGATCTCGCGGGCGAAAGACTGAGGTTTAATACGTGACTATTGGAACCTAAATCTTAACCACCTGGTGGGGAAGGAGCGAGTGTTATGGAAATTCTCTGTTTATGATATATCAATGATGAATCTAACGTAAAATTGAGGCAACATGACCAAAATGTCTTATGTATGTGTTCAGTGTCAATGACTTTCCAAGTCATTGGATATGGATAAATTCAGGCCCTCAGCCGAAGCCTTAAGCCTTCCCTTGTATTTAAAGAAAAACCTTAACTATTTTGCGGTCCTGTAGTAAATGAAAAGGCATTGTCAAACCCCTTGCAAAAAAAAAAAAAAACTAATATTTCCCTCCACTTTGCTAAGGAAACTTTAGTTAAGGCGGGAAAACGAACTTTTCTTCGAAGCTGCTGAGCCTCACTCGGCCTCTTTGCTTCTTTGTCCCCCCTAAAGATAAGTTGTTTATTAATTTGTTCTTATCTCTCTACCTCGTGTACCAGGTTGGTTGTAGTATAAGTTTGTGTGCAAGACGTTTAGTTTTTATATCGCAGTTTAACGTAGAGATCCTTGTGATTGGGGATCTGAATCCTGAGTTAAATTAGAATAGGTATATTTGGTGTGTGATTCGTTGTGTATTGAATTCGAATTGGCACTATTTTCAGTTTGTTAATGAGTCCGGTGTAGACTTTGTGCTTGAAGAGCATGTTTTACATTACCAAGAGTCAGCCTTGTTTTTCATTAAGTCTTGTGAATGCTTAAGGATGTTGTTTGTCTCGTATCAGAGTTTATTTTTATAATAAAATTGTAAATTTTGTCGCCGTATTTTAGTTAACTCCTGAAAGGTTTTGGGAATCTCGCCACTTCAAGGCCTTGCGATCCGCCCAGTACATCGGGCAGATTTAATAAACTGGTGAAATTCAAAACATTTGGTCCTTCGAACCGGATCGCAAGCGCTTCCCAGAGCCGGATAGGACTAAATCAAAATATGAGCTTTTGAGAGAGAGAGAGAGAGAGAGAGAGAGAGAGAGAGAGAGAGAGAGAGAGAGAGAGAGAGAGAGAGGAACAATTAAGGTCCTCTACGTCCCGATGTGCGATCGACTTCGTGGGTCAGTTTTTTTAGTCCCTTCCTAACGTAAAATTACCTTTCTTTCCTTGCTTTGCCAACCCTTCCCCCCCCACGTAAAGTAAAGTTAATTAAGATGGCGGTGACCACGATCGTGCACATCGAGGCATCGATGGGCCTAATAAACGACTTACTTCGTGAAACGCAATAAGCGCTATTAGAGACCTATTCTGAGTCCGTTTACCAGAATTTGGTAACGAAGTTGCAAGTAGAGGTCCGACAGCTAAGAGAGCTATACAAAAGCCAGTGTGTGAAACTAGAATCTAGTATTGAAGCCCGAATTAGGCACACGTTGGGTGAAGCTACTTGCGCTTCTACTCTACTGTATAATAGGATAGACAAAATGAAAAGCACTTCAACGGGGAATGTTGCCCTCCCCAGGTTGAAGCCACTGCCTCTCCCCACGTTTGAAGGGGAAGTGCAAGAGTACGCATCGTACCGTGAGCTCTTCACAATCCATGTGGATCGAAGAGCGGATTTAGACGAAGTGTCTAAATTTACGTATTTATTGGAGAAGTTGAGCAAAGAGCCACTTAGAATCATGAAATCTCTAAGTGTAACCGCCGCGAACTATAGTGTAGCATTAGACCTTTTAGACAAACAATATGGCAACGTGCACCAGACACTCGTGATTCTGCACCGTAAATTAGCCAACATCTTTGTGCTGTCACTAAACCCAATAGAACTCAAAAGGTTCCGTTTTGAGTTGACCATCATAATCGAACAAACCAAAGGACTGAGTACCAATGACATAGGCCAGGGCATGGTCATGAGCCTCATTAATCAAAAATAATCTGAGGGAAAGCTCTACCGTAAAGTGGTCGAGCATTTGAGAAAATGTGACTATACGTTGGAAGAGTTTTTTGAGGCAATAGACTTTATTGTGAGAATGCTAGAAGACGATGCGTTGCAGAGAGGTGACAGTCTTGAGAGTGACAAAAGACCAGACAGTAGTGTAAGACCAAAAACCCATCCCATCCACAATAATTCCTGCCCATTTTGTAGCGAACGGCACCCGCCTCATGGATGTCGCCAAGTAACTGACGTAGTTGCCAGACGTCGCATTTTGTTGAAAAGGGGTCTTTGTTTTAATTGTACGAAATCAGGTCACCGTAGTGACAAATGTCCCGTCTCAAATTCTTGTAGAAACTGTAATGCTAAGCACCACACTGCAATTTGCGATGTGGGTAGACTACCACAATCAATCCCTAGTCCTAGTAGTAGTCAAACAACGTCCCGCCCCGTAGTGAATGCGACGCCTCAGCAGCCCGAAAGTTCCGCCCGACCACCCAAGACTAAAGTAGAGGCTAAACCATGCACAAGCGCAAAGATCGCGCAGAGGTCTGATGTGGACCTCCCATGCACTATCTTGCCATTAGCCATGGCAGGTATCCAACAAAAGCAAGGTAGTAAGCGAGTCCGCCTATTCCTCGACTTAGGAAGCCAGAGGAGCTTCATCTCAGCAAAAATTGCCCGTCAATTAGGCCTACCGGTGGTAGGACGAGTATCCTTAAATATAGCTCCATTTGATTCCGAGGAAATAAGCGGACAATACGATGTAGTAAGTTGCAGGGTTGAAATGGGCAAAAGAATCGTGCGTATGAAACTAGTAGCACATAAGAGCGTAGACGTCCCGATACATAACGCTGGTTATGGTGAAGTCAGACAGCATCTGTTGACCAAGGGAGTCACGTTAGCCGATCCAGCCAACAAGTCGGATGTGTTGAAGAATGTCCACGTATTAGTAGGGGCTGACTACTTTAGTTATTTTGTAATAGGCGTGGAGAGAGTGGATGGGATCAATCTATTCCTGACGCATGATGGCATGTCGCCATATGGGAAGGTGCCACAGTGGCTACTGCAAGGGGAGAGGATTGAGCAGGTGAAAACATTGAGAGTGTGCAGAATCACGAACGGGTCATATCTGTGTGATGTAGACGAGTGGTGGCGTTTGGACCGTGTTGGCATCGCCCCATCTGAGCAATACACTGTTCGCGAGGCCGAGGCCATGCGTAAGGTATCGCAAAGCGTTGTGAAAAACCTGAGGGATATCAGGTTAGCCTACCATTCGGGTCGGATGCTAGGCCAGAAACAAATTATTGTAACGCTGTGGCGCAGTTAGAGTCGTTGCAGACCAAATTCAGAAAGGATAGGAAATATTTTGAACAATATCAGGGAGTGATAGACAAATATATCGAAGCAGGTTTTATTTCTGAGGTGAAAGATCCCATAGTGGAAGGTTATTACATGCCACACTTTGGGGTCAGGAAAGACAGCCGTACCACCCCCCTTAGAATCGTGTTCAATGCCTCAGCAAAGTCAAAGGGTTGTAAGTCATTGAATGAATGTCTCTTACCTGGGCCCAATTTGGTAAAGGTAGCATATAGTTTAATTATAAGGTTTAGGTTGAACCAATATGCCATGTTAGCCGACATAAGTAAAGCATTCCATCGTGTTTTGTTAGATCCTCGTGATGCTAAATACACACGATTTCTGTGGCGCGAGGCAGCTGGTCGAGCGCTTACCTTCGCCTTTAGAGTCGTGGTGTTCGGCATCACAGCAAGTCCATTTTTGCTACAACATATATTAAATTGTCATTTTAAAGAGGAAGGCCGGCCAGATTTAGTAAAATCTTTTTATGTCGATAACTATCTGGCCACATTTGAGGAATTAGAACATATGAGGCAAGAGCATGAGTCTGTTAATAACATCTTAAAAGGGGTGGGTATGCCCTTGGAAGGGTGGGCAAGCAATCACTTGGCCTTCGATAGCGAGAGACAGTGGAGTGAGCCTGTGAGTGTGAACGTGCTCGGGCTGCGATGGGCCCGGGACGTGGACAGATTGTGTGTGAAGGCAAGTAAGGGTATTAGTGAATTGGGAGAGGGATGGGTGCCTACGAAGCGTAGGGTACTTTCCCTGTTGGTCTCGATTTATGATCCAATAGGTTTGATCAGCCCATTATTTGTAAAGGGAAAACTTTTCCTCCAACAACTATGGGAGGATAATGTAGGTTGGGATGACGTGTTAGGAGGAGAAAAGGCTAAAGAGGCAAGTGAATTGTTGAATGATTTGAAAGCGGTGAGCGACATCACCTTTCAAAGATCGATAGGCAAAAAGGGTTTAGAACTACATGTGTTCACCGATGCCAGCAGTAAGGCATACGGAGCAGTGGCATATACCAGGGACGATTGCAATCGGGTAAGTCTGATAACAAGCAAAATGAGGATCACTCCGAAAGGGATGAGCAAACTGACGATCCCCTAGCTAGAGCTGCTGGCCTTGTTGTTAGGCAGCAGATTAGCAAGAACTTTCAAGGAACTGATCGAGCCACGAGAAATAGTCATGTGGACTGACAGCAAGGTAACGTTGGCATGGGTAGCATCTCCCGATGCCAGGTCTCATAAAAATGTGTTTGTTTCTAACAGAGTGGCGGAGATTGTTTTTATTCAGCAGGTTTGTAGCTTCAGTCTGAACCATGTCCCTAGTCATCAGAACCCTGCTGATATCCTATTCAGAGGTGCAACGACTCGACAATTGCAAGTTAACTCCCTGTGGAGGAACGGTCCAAAATTCCTCAGGACCACAGGAAAGCCTGTTTCTTGCAAGGAGGAAGATCTGCTACATCAAACTCACATAGTAGCGGTGGTACAAGAGTTAAGGGAGGAGATGTGTCCTAACCCCCCCCCCCCCCCCCAGGCGAGATTTGGGACATCCTGAAAAGGGAAGTAGGGTTCCAACAGTAGGTAGTAGGTTGGCCTAGGCACCAGCCACCCGTTGAGATACTACCACTAGAGAGTTATGGGGTCCTTTGACTGGCCAGACAGTACTACATTGGATCCTTCTCTCTGGTTACGGTTCATTTTCCCTTTGCCTACACAGACACCGAATAGTCTGGCATATTCTTTACAGATTCTCCTTTGTCCTCATTCACCTGACAACACTGAGATTACCAAACAATTTTTCTTCACCAAAGGGGTTAACTGCTGCACTGTAATTGTTCAGTTGCTACTCTGCTCTTGGTAAGGGTAGAAGAGACTCTTTAGCTATGGTAAGCAGCTCTTCTAGGAGAAGGACACTCCGAAATCAAACCATTGTTTTCTAGTCTTGGGTAGTGCCATAGCCTCTGTACCATGGTCTTCCACTATCTTGGGTTAGAGTTCTCTTGCTTGAGGGTACACTCGAGCACTCTATTCTATCTAATTTCTCTTCCTCTTGTTTTGTTAAAGTTTTTATAGTTTATATAGATATTTATTTTAATGTTATTCTTAGCATATTTATTTTTTCCTTGTTTCCTTTCCTCACTGGGCTATTTTCCCTGTTGGAGCCTCTGGGCTTATAACATTCTGCTTTTCCAACTAGGGTTGTAGCTTAGCAATTAATAATAATAATAATAATAATAATTCTTGTTGAGAGTAGTCAGACTAATTTTAAAGTTTGCAAAAATAGAACGGAATCCGTTCAGTATTGTTGTTCTGGTAGAGCAGAAACATTATTTGCCTTCAGTTTATGCATACTTAGAGGGCGGAGTCAGACCCCCTCGTGAAGTTGTCAATTTAGTAAAACAGTTGAATTTAGTAATGAAAGATAAACTCATTTGTACTAGAGGACGAGTGTCCAAGTTAGAAGAAATTAATCAGTTAATCCTCTTGCCAGCCAAAGGGCGTTTGGTTAGGGTTTATTTAAAACATTTACACCGTTTGCATTTACATTGTGGTGTGAATACTCTAATGGGTATCTTTCAACAGAAATGTTGGGCGGCGGGTCTACGTTCTATTGCCAAGCAGGTGGTAAAGGAATGTATGGAGTGTTGGCGCGCCTTCCAGTCTTCGTCGAAACAGCCACCACCACCCCCCCTACCGAAGGAAAGAACAACCCTCGAGAAACCCTTTACAGCAGTTGGAGTGGACCACACAGCAGCCATACAAACTGAAACGCAGCCAGGGTACATCCTGATTGTAACGTGCATGGCCAGTAGGGCCGTGTATCTCGACTTCTGTCCCTCCTTGGGAGCGGAAGAATTCGTCTTGGCTTTAAGGCGATTCTGCGCAACGCATGGCGGCCCCCAATACATCACCTCTGATAATCACCAGACGTTTAAAACCGCCAGCCACCTCCTGCAGGGACTCTACGAAGAAGATGAAGTTCAGCAGTTCCTGAGGAGAACGGGAATACAATGGAGGTTTCAGACGCCCAGAGCACCTTGGAAAGGTGGATTCTTCGAGCGGCTGACAGGGGTGACGAAGCGAACCCTCCAAATAGCCCTCGGCCAAAGTATCTACCGAACGCCCACATAATGACACTGGTGAAAGAAGCAGAAGCCATAGTGAATAATCGCCCGCTTATGTACAGCGGCGACGGATGCGAGGATGAAGTCCTCACCCCTTCACATTTGTTAAGAGGACACCCAGTCCCCCTCATGGCACCGCTCTTACTGGACGAGCACCTCAACACGACTTTCACGAGGCTACGTGATCGTTATTTGAAACTAACAGACTCTTTGAAGAGATTCAGAGAGAGGTGGAGAAAGGAATATTTGAGTGCCCTGAGAGCTCGACACGACTGTCAGTCCGGGGAACCCTCCAAGCTGCACCCTGGAGACGTCGTGTTGGTAAGACAAGAACATCAAAGAAGAGCTATGTGGCCCCTTGGATGTGTTGTGGAAACGTATCCGGACGACGACGGCATCGTACGTTCGGCCAAAGTGTTGTTTGAGGGAGTCGAGTCACAGCGAGCTGTTAGCCATCTAGTTCCCCTGGAAATTACCCCCTCTGTGGATGATGATAGAGACGGAGACGACGACGATGGAAAAGAGGGTGTGTACAGTTCGACAGACGGAATGCCAGGGATCGTGGAGACGTCTGGGGACAACCAGGAAATGGCTCCGGCTGCGACATCCCAACAACTGGCCACAGAGACCTTCGACAGTGACACTCATAACGAGAACAATACGTTCAGTGCGAACAGTGAAGGTGAAAAGGAATCGAAGCAGACGAACGTTAAAAAACGTTCTGCGCGCCCAATGAGAAGGGCGGCCGCGAAGCAACGAGAAATGATGGATCGTCTGCTAAAGGGTGACAGTCTATGAAATGTAGCTGCAAAACAGTAAGTGAGAGAGGGAGTGTCTACCTGGTAGGTAGGGAGGGTGAAGTGAGAACGTTTGTAAGTGGCATGAATCCACGGAGATTGGAAGTGCGTAGGTGTGGGGAACGGGGACGGGATAGTCTCTCGTACTTACGAAACGAGCGTTGTACAGAGCCAGGCCCCTCCCTCTTGTTCCCCTAAGTTGGTAGCCCACATGTGGCAGTGTGAAAAGTGATTTAATTAATGTAAGAAGGTAGGTTGCCTTCTGGTGGAAATGCATGATTATATTCTGTGTATGAATACATTTTCTCTGTTTTATACATATATGCCGAAAGTGAATATTTTAGGCCCATTGCCTAATTCCTTTGTCAATTTTTCATAATTATATTCTGTATGTGAATGCATTTTTTCCTTCTGTTCGTATTTATGTATAAGAAAACTGATTTCTAGGCCCATTGCCTAAATTGCCTTTACGTTTACATGAATGCATTTACTATTTGGGTACAAATTTTTTATTGTTTTTTGTATACCTGTGAACTAATTGCCCCGGGGTAACATTGTTGTTTATGAACATTGTGTATGCTGTTAGAGTCGTTGCGGAGCGCTACGCAACGAGCCGAACAGAGTTAAGGAGTGATTACTCCACCCCCGAGTCCAGTCCTGCCTGATTTACTGACGTTTTTGACGCCCCTTATTTCGGGTGTGGAGGATGTCGGGAATTTTCGAACTGGCCATTCGAAAGTCCCGCCATTTGACTTCATGAACGTTTCGTCAAATGAGGGCAAGGCTGGGGGATCTCGCGGGCGAAAGACTGAGGTTTAATACGTGACTATTGGAACCTAAATCTTAACCACCTGGTGGGGAAGGAGCGAGTGTTATGGAAATTTTCTGTTTATGATATATCAATGATGAATCTAACGTAAAATTGAGGCAACATGACAAAAATGTCTTATGTATGTGTTTAGTGTCAATGACTTTCCAAGTCATTGGATATGGACAAATTCTGGCCCTCAGCCGAAGCCTTAAGCCTTCCCTTGTATTTAAAGAAAAACCTTAACTATTTTATGGTCCTGTAGTAAATGAAAAGGCATTGTCAAACCCCTTGCAAATAAATAAACTAAGATTTCCCTCCACTTTGCTAAGGAAACTTTAGTTAAGGCGGGAAAACGAACTTTTCTTCGAAGTTGCTGAGCCTCACTAGGCCTCTTTGCTTCTTCGTCCCCCCTAAAGATAAGTTGTTTATTAATTTGTTCTTATCTCTCTACCTCGTGTACCAGGTTGGTTGTAGTATAAGTTTGTGTGCAAGACGTTTAGTTTTTATATCGCAGTTTAACGTAGAGATCCTTGTGATTGGGGATCTGAATCCTGAGTTAAATAAGAATAGGGATATTTGATGTGTGATTCGTTGTGTATTGAATTCGAATTGGCACTATTTTCAGTTTGTTAATGAGTCCGGTGTGGACTTTGTGCTTGAAGAGCACGTGTTACATTACCAAGAGTCAGCCTTGTTTTTCATTAAGTCTTGTGAATGCTTAAGGATGTTGTTTGTCTCGTATCAGAGTTTATTTTTATAATAAAATTATAAATTTTGTCGCCGTATTTTAGTTAACTCCTGAAAGGTTTTGGGAATCTCGCCTCTTCAAGGCCTTGCGATCCGCCCAGTACATCAGGCAGATTTAATAAACTGGTGAAATTCAAAACATTGCTCATGGGTTTTTCTCCTTCTAAGAAGTATACAAGGGGTCTCGAAGATTTTGGTAGTCGACTCCCTTGCTGCTAACCTTAGGCTAAGGGCTTTTGTATACTTTCTCACCTCCCCAGTTACCTTTGCACCAAGGTAATCTCTCTTCCCTCTGAGGTAGCCTAGGCTGCATCCTAGCCCTCATTACCTTGAATCGCATTCAAGTGAGGTTAGGCTTGGATTTTCTTTCCCTCCCCATAGCCATGGTTCATGAGCTTTAAGTTTGGGTCAGAACCTCAGAGTATCAGTCGTTTGCCCCTAGCTACCCCATTAGGCAAATGAACTCGCCTCTTGGTTTCTGCTAGACGGCAAAAAGGGAGGGGGGGTGGCCTCTGCACTTCCCCCCTAGGCCACACCTGGTAAGGTTACGACCTTTCCTCCCTGTGGCCTAGCGACTTGTCCTACACCTGCCTTCTCCGGGCTGGGGATATGCTTCCCCTAGCTTAGGTTAGGCAGACCCTGGGATTCTGTTTCTTTATAGTTTAGGACGGCACGGCCATGCCGTTCTTTCACTGTACTAACCTTCCCTAGGCTGAAGAACGAATTCTTCCTATACCTGGGATAGTGATGGTACTGAAACAGAAACCCCCCCCCCCCTTGGAGTGTCGGGGAGGGCTCACACGTTCCCCTGCACTCCTTCTCAGGACCCTCCTCCCTTCCCCCTCTGTCCTTTGCTGATGGCTTAGCCATCACACCTCTGTCCACCGTCCTACAACTTGATCGAGTTCCGGCGGGTTGTGGGGTCGGCCCGGTCCTTTCGTCTGTTAGTCCGAGCCGCTAGGCTTCCCGCATAGAGTAGAACTATGGGATAGCGTACGACAGGTCGGTCTGCCGGCGGAAGACCTCCCTATCTTAGAGTGTTCTTCGGTCTTCCCTTGGACCGCCACCCACAACTCTAGCCGACTGCCAGTTTAGTTGCGGCTGGATGGAAGCTTGGTCACACTCTCCCTTCCATTTGAACCCTACTTCTTGAGGAAGGTGAGGTTGGGCCGGTGAGCTGCCGCCCTTCCCTCCTCCTTCCTCTATGCTTTCTCTCTTCCTCAATCAGTACCGGTCCACTGTCGCACTACTCTGCCGGCAACAGCCGACAGCTTAGCCTTGGTCTCCTCTCTGTCTCATGGATTGAAGTCAGGGTTGGAGTACCTACAGCCGATTGCCTGCTGACTGCCGGGGGCCGCCGACATGCCGGCGATCTGCCATCATCCTGAGGTTTCTCCCTTTTCTCCGCCACATAGACTGATGGCTGGGAGGGGTTCCCCCTCAATCGGATACTCGCCGTTGCCCGGTGTGCTTCCGACACGTCGGCGGGCTGCTGGTTCCACCAAATTCATATTACGGTAGTGGACTGTCACCTCTCTCTATCCTGCCGGCATCGTGCCGGCAGTGTCTATTGTATTGCTATATGCGATAGCCAGTATATCTATGGTATAGTACATACCCTAGTCAGAAATCTATGGTGTATAGTTATGCAGTAAATACTTTTTAGCATACTCTGTGCATCCATGCTCAGTTCCTTGCCAGGACCTACTCGAATTGTCGATATTCAATTCTCATTTTCACCATGCTGAATGAACTCAGCTCTCTCCCTTTCACCATTGCTAATACCCCGGAGGAAGTACTAGCTGTGCTAATTATCCATTCTGGATAACTTCTCCCCCACCCCCCTCAGGGCTTACTCAAAGGAAAGACTTCTTAGAGGAACACAAAACGAAATCTACCAGAAGGCAATATGAGTCATCATGGAAGAAATAGTTGTCCTTTGTCAAGGCTAAAAATCCTACAGAAATTTCAATGGATTTTTGTTTGTCCTTCTTCACTCACCTTCATGGACAAGGCTTGGCAGCCAACATGATTTCCACCTGCAAATCGGCCTTGATAAGACGATTACTACATGCCTTCCAAATACACCTGTCTAATGACATCTTTAACAAGCTGCTGAAGGCATGTGCTACACTCAGACCCGCACCTCCGCCGAAGCCCGTCTCCTGTTCTCTTGACAAGGTGCTCCATTTTGCCTCAAGTCTGGACTTGAAACCTGCCCTCTGAGAGATTTGACTCAAAAAGTGATTTTCTTATTTGTTCTCGCTTCGGGAGCCCGAGTCAGTGAAATTGTGGCATCATCAAGAGAAGAGGGCCAGATCCAGTTCACAGATACAGGCGAGCTCACCCTCTTTCCTGACCCAATGTTTCTCGCCAAGAACGAGCTAGCCACTAAAAGGTCGGGTCCCTGGAGAATTTCGCCTCTGAAGAAAGATTCTCTCTGCCCAGTGGAGAGCCTAAAGGTCTACCTTCGAAGAACTTCAGAGTTTGGTGGAGGTCAGCTCTTTAAGGGGGAAACATCGGGTTCTGATTTGTCACTCAAACAACTAAGGGCGAAGATCACCTACTTTTTTTTGCAGGGCAGATCCTGACAGTACACCTGCAGGTCACGATCTCAGGAAAGTCGCCTCTTCTCTGAATTTCTTCCAGTCAATGGACTTCGAAAGTCAAACACTACGCAAAGCAGGTGCATGAGTTGAAAAGATTCGTGGTGGCTGCAGGTAGTGTGTTAAAACCTGCTGCTTAGTGCTGCGTTGAACAGTGAGTTATTTGGGACTCGAACTCTAAGGGTGTCTGTGTTGGCCCTAGTGCGCAACATAGGGAAAATAGTGCCATCTTGTGACACTAGGGACTGTTCTCATACTAAAGTGAAGTCACATAGACTAAAACACGTGTGCCACATGTTCATAACATGAAGTGTATATAGACATTCTAGAAAGATTTTATAGTTCCTCTAGAATTAATGTGTGTTATGGCAAGTTTTCATTTCCTGATTCCACACCCCCTTTTCTATTAATGTTTTAAGCCTATGTAACTGATTTGTATTCCATTACAATTTAGATTTATTACCTATATGTATGCTAATTCTTAATTTTGACCAAATAAAAAGAATTTGCTTTACTCAGGCATCTTATTTCGCCCTAATATTGTAATAAATACTGTTTGAGAATTTTAATTCCCTCTATGATATGTAAAAATTGTCTGAATAATGAAAATACTATTGTTCCTTTTTGGGCTCAGGCCATGTCATCCTGATGGAAGTTCCTTCTTAGTAGCTTCCTAGGTTATATTTGACTACAGTGATATATCCCAGAGAATTTTACTAAAGGTATCCAGAATTCTAACTCCTGGAGCGAGTATCCCTTATATTTCTAAAAGGAATATCGCATGATATCAGAGGACGTATTCTTGACATGTCACATAGCTATCTACACCCCTAATAGCGTTTACGCTTCGTGAGGGGAAAGTGGCAAGAATTATAGGAGAGCTGTTATTAAGGCAACACTCCTACAGTACTGTAATTGGGCGCCAGCCCGTCTCTGTGTGGCGCCATCTAGTCATTCTTTCTATTGTAGCGCCTTAGACCGGTGTTTATCCCGTGTTATCTCTCGCTATTTTGGTTTGTTTTGCTACGATGATGTCTTCCCCAGCCTCATCTGCCTCTGGAAAGTTAAGTATCATCTTTGAATTGTATAAATGTAAGCTCTTGCCAGTTTTTCCTCAATTTAAAATCATAATTAAAATAACAAGAGCTGTTGCCAGCCGGATGGGGTCATGGACGCGGTCGTTCTTTGCATGTACATTTAGTTAGCCAGAACGACTTTCCCGGCATTTTTCGCTTTAATAACTTTTAGCTATTTAGCAAATTAGCTAGGGATTTTTATATTATGCCCTTGTTGTCGTGGATTTGGCTGAATTATGACCGAGCCCCACGAGTGCTAGGCTTCCTAGCTTAGGCACCTGCACACTTCATGCATGATATAACCTTCCTGGTAAAGTTTTATTGAAGCTCAGGCAATATTTTATACAATTAAGATATTAATGCATAAAAATTTTCCTCTTCCAAGATAGTATACGAGAGAGTTCCGGTGACGATTCTCACTGCAACTAGGCTACCAGCCTAGGGGCTTTAGTATAATTTCATACATGTCCCCAATTGCTCTTATATAGTCTTTTAAGTGGAGACTGACACCTCCTTTTCCTTTTAAGTTGATACCAATCTTCTTGCGAGATTTAAGAGCAATTCCTCTTCTCTCTGACTAGCCTAGGCTAACTCCGGTTGGCTTTGCCTTGAACTGTGTTCTGGCAAATCTTTACCGAGGTGTTCCCGTTTCTTTCTCTCAACCACTGAGTCGGTTTTGAGCCTAGAACGGGACATCAGAATAGAATATCTGTCATTGACAACCGTCCGTCTTGGTGAAATGATTTCACAAGTCAGGTTAGGTTGCCTAGGCAGGAGGCTACACCTGCATAGGCCATACCTTGGAGGCGTTATATGATAATTCCTCCCTTCCATGGCCTAGCAGACTGTCCTGTACTGGCAGGTCCTAGGCAGAAAAATTGAATTCCTCCCTTGCCTAGGGCCTCCGGCACTAGATTCTGTTCCCCCCTGAAGACTAATCCAACCTGGGGAATTGAATTCCCTGGCCATTAAGGTTGTCTTTACTATGGATCAGAATTTCTTAGGTTAGGTATTGCCTTCTAGGTACTACCTCATCTACAGGACCTTTGCCCCTCCCATGCTGTCCTTTGGTGTTGGCCTAGCCTTCACACATCCTGGCCATCATTCTACAATCGACCCTATGGGTAGTTGGTGGAATTGGCTTGAGGTTCCCTGTCTGCCGCCGGCTGAGCCGGCTGCCGGCAGGGATCCTCCTCCTTCTTTAGAGTGTTCTTCATTCATCCCTCGGACTGCCTTCCATGACCCTACTACCATATGGATGGGCTATGGTTGGATGGAAACCGAATATATTCCCCCTTCCATATGAACCCTCATTCCGGATGAAGGTCTGCAATGCTGAGTCTTTGCATTCCTCTTATCCACGCTTTTTCTTTTTCTATCATCAACCCTGGGCTGACTGCCGGCAGCTTGTAGCTTCCGGCAACCATCTCGGATGAATGTCCGCTGTCAGTTTGCTCTGCCGCCACTTGCCATTGGGTACCGTTGATCGGCAACTCAACAGCAACCGGCACACACTCTGGCCGGCCGCCGGCAACCATGTTGACTGCCGGCAGCCGGTCATCCAAAGACTATAGACTTTTTTCCAACGGCTGCCGGCGGGTTCACATTGATAGAGGGATCCTCTGGCTGCTGGCTGCTGGCTGCCGGCAGCAACAGCTGCCGGCGACCTGGCGCCCCTTATCTTGAAGGCAGTACATACCTTCATTAGCCCAGGGCAATGGGGCGTATGCCGGCAGGCACACAGTAATGACGGCAATGGTCTGTACTGTAGCCTATACAAAAAAAAAAAAAAAATCCAACCTACAAGGTGCTTCATGGGCAGCCTATTGTGAGACCACCACATATAGAGAGCGATTCTCTGTGCTTAATTAATGGATGATATCCATTATTAAAAAATTTCCAATATTGAACCTGAAGAAGACAGTGTTAACCCTGGATAGGTACGCTCCTCGGACACCCCTTTAAGGGTATACTCGGTCGCGCGCGACCCCGACGCAAAAAAAAATTCTTGAAAATTCTGTTTTTGCAGTAACCTCCTTTTTTTTTTTTTTGCCAAAAAAAATTCAATTAAAGCATAAAACTACTGTAAAGATAAATACTACTCCTCTGCAGAAAAACTATTTATTATAAATATTTTTAAAAATTGAGTAGAAAAAAAAGACCTTACATAAAAATTCATAAAAAAAAATTATACATATATACACAAATCCTTTTAGGAATTGATTCTTGAATGTTTAGGACACATCTTGATGTATTTTGGATGAAGTCAGACCCATGGAGGTGAAGATCTGAAATGAGAAAAAAGGGTAACCTTTTTTGGCCAAAAATATGTGTCCAAATTTCATGAATTATTTTGGGTACCCAAATGAAATAGGAAGTGGCTAATTTTTTATAGGGAATAAACATATGTTATCCTTATATAGAAATATGTAAAAAAAAACTTCATTATTTTGTAAATTACATTTATATCAGGGGCCATATCTAAAGGTAATTTTTTGAGTACTTAGAAATTTCGTAAAAAAATACACATATTTAATATATAATATGATATTTATGCAGGTAAAAATATACCAAAATATCACAAATTCTATAGGGAACAAGAATATATATAGATAGGGCAACTTACGCTTCGGATATGTCCACAAAATGGCCGCCAACCACACTGACTCAGACTCCCTAATCCGCCACCTGAAATGTAGGAAGGGTATGTCAATTTCAAGGTGTTATTTACTAATCTAATTATTGTATGGTGGGTTGCTGGATTATTGTCGATTATTTTACGACTATAAAATTAGAATTCTGACCCAAAAAAAAAAATTTTGAAGGGAAATAAAATCGAAAAAAAATAAAATTGTAAAACAATATAATATTTTAGCTAAAAAAATTTGATGATATTCAATAAAAAAGAAGTAAACAAAATTTTCCGACAAATAAACATCTAAATGAATCATTACTCTGTGATAGTTCCTTAGTACGTAGTAATTTTGAAAGAAATGGGGAAAAACGAAAAAGTGACAATCGCAGGAAAATCGAACACATACCTATATATACGCCATATCTGGCTAAAAATAAAGATAGGCATGGGTAGCCAGATCCTCTAAAAACACTTTCCAACACTATAAAAATATAAGTTTTGTGACACTACTTGCCAATTCCTTACGGTAACATGACTAAGCAAAAAAATGCAAAACAAATAAAAAGGGGCCCTCGATGAAAAATGGCAATGAGCTAATGGTGGACATTTCAGAAAAAAAAATTTCAGCCACGTGCTAGGCAAACCATCAAGGCACATTTTCCGACAAATAAAAATCTAAATGAATCATTACTCTGTGATAGTTCCTTAGTATGTAGTAATTTTGAAAGAAATGGGAAAAAAACGAAAAAATGGCAATCACAGGAAAATCGAACACATACCTATATATACGCCATATCTGGCTAAAAAAAAAAATATAGGCATGGGTAGCCAGATCATCTAGAAACACTTTCCAACACTATAAAAATATAAGTTTTGCGACACTACTTGCCAATTCCTTACGGTATCATGTCTAAGCAAAAAAATGCAAAACAAATAAAAAGGGGCAGTCGATGAAAAATGGCAACGAGCTAATGGTGGGCATTTCAGAAAAAAAAAATTTCAGCGACGTGCTAGGCAAACCATCAAGGCACATTTTCCGACAAATAAACATCTAAATGAATCATTGCTCTGTGATAGTTCCTTAGTACGTAGTAATTTTGAAAGAAATGGGAAAAAACAAAAAAATGGCAATCACAGGAAAATCGAACACATACCTATATATACGCCATATCTGGCTAAAAAAAAGATAGGCATGGGTAGCCAGATCATCTAGAAACACTTTCCAACACTATAAAAATATAAGTTTTGCGACACTACTTGCCAATTCCTTGCAGTAACATGACTAAGCAAAAAAATGCAAAACAAATAAAAAGGGGCACTCGCGGAAAAATGGCCAACATTCTAATATACGGCATCTCAGATAAAAAAAAAGACATGCACGTAGTAGCCCAACCATCAAGACACACTTTTCAACAAATAAACATGAAAAAAAATCAATACTATAGGGCAATTCCTTACTACGCAGTAAATTTTTACAAATATTGAAAAAAAAACAGAAATTGGCAACTGCAGGAAAATACGCCATATACCAATATCTACGGCGTATCTGGCAAAAAAAAAGTCATGCATGGGTAGCCAGATCATCTATACACACTTTCTAATGCTATAAAAATAAAAGTTTTGCGATACTATTTGCCAATTTCTCTCGGAAAAATGACTTAGCCAAGAAATGAAAAAAACTGAAAAAGGGGCACTCGCGGAAAAATGGCCAACATTCTAATATACGGTATCTCAGATAAAAAAAAAAGACATGCACGTGTTAGCCCAACCATCAAGGCACACTTTCTAACAAATAAACATGAAAAAAAGTCAATAATATATGGCAATTCCTTACTATGTAGTAAATTTTTACAAATATTGAAAAAAAAACAGAAATTGTCAACCGCAGAAAAATACCCCACATACCAATATCTACGGCCTATCTGACAAAAATAAAGTCACGCATGGGTAGCCAGATCATCTAGACACACTTTCCAACACTAATAAAGGAAAAGTTTTGCGACACTATTTGGCAATTTCTTACGGAAAAATTACTTGGCCAAAAAATGAAAAAAAAATGAAAAAGGGGCACTCGCGGTAAAATGGTCCTCGTGGTGATGAACGACATTTCAACTAAAAATAAAATCATGCACATGGTAGCCAAACCATCCACCAAGACTTTCCACAAGTGATAACCTATACAAGTTGTACCATTCTACGACAATTTCATAATACGTAATAACTTTGATAATTATGCAACTTACCTTAGAAGGGTAAACTCGGTCGCGCTCGACCCCGACGCGTCTCAGAAATCGGGGAAGGAGTACAGATACAGCGAGGCACATCTGGACGCTACTAGAGCGTGTAGGCGAGACACCGACTGCAGGTCGATCACCCAAAAATTCAGTCACGGGGGTGAGTCACGTGAGAAAAACCTCTTTTGTTTTGACGCTCGGGGTCGCGGACGACCCACCGTACCGTTCAAGGGTTAAGATTACACTTTATATCCAAGGATATTATCTTCCCATATAATTCATCAAGATTTTTCTGTTCAATATTGGAGGAGGTCATAGCAATGGGCTGGACAGGAGGCACATGTGGGTGTCTTTCCCTTTTTCTAGCTTACACTATCCTAAGCTAAATAAAAATTTATGAATCTGTATGATGAAATCTGAGATTTTCACCAAATACTTATATGCTTTTCTTTCTTTACAGGGGGAGCATCCTGAGTGCAGGAACTATTTCTGCAAGGTCCGCAGTAGGAGCTTCTGCGGTCATGATATGTGCAGGACCCACGCGCCCTGCGGAATTACGAAGGGATCTCTGAAGTATTGGGACCCACAGGTATATACTGTTTGTGACAAACCAGTAAAAGAAGCTTTTGATGATCAGAAGTCCACAGAGTTAAGGGATGCAGCAAGAGATACGCTGTGAAAATGGGTAAAAGGTTTTCAGAAGAACACCTCTGGCCCATACCTTCCTAATGAGAAGATGAGGGCTTTTCTTTTCCCTAGGGCATCTTCTGATGCAATTATTCCCCAGGCTCAACCTGAGATTCCACTCTACCAGATTCCGATAGAATCTGAGGTATCCGATGCCTTGAAGGACATCCAATCAGAAGACAACATGTCAGTTGTCTCCGAGGAGACGGAACGTTATCTCCTAGTGGAAGAACTAGAGCGAGAAACTGTCTTTCATCCTGAAGGCGACGCGGAGAAGACCGAAACGATTTCGGTTTCATTGGCTACGGTGGCTGGGCCTGCCCCATCGACTTCTTCTTCTGCCCGCCAGCTATACTCGATCACCAATACGTTGCACTCGCTTTTGTCTATGTTCCAGGACATGCAAAATCAGTCGTCTGAGAAGGAGGCTTCTCTACGGACTGAAATGCACCAGCTCGTGTCTACGCATTTAGCCCCCAAGAAGCTAAACATCAAAGATCTTCCCGCCTTTTCTGACATCAACCCTTGGAGGCATGATGAGCACATGCCAATGTCAGGGGGGAAGATTTTCCTCTCCGATAAACTGGGCACTGTCCCAGTAGATGATGTGGAGTTCCGGACCAGCAAAGGGGCCTATCCAGATTGTTACGTCCGCCTGAGGACAGAACCCCCTTCCGAAGAGGAAACTGAGCCGAAAGAGGTCATCATTCTGGACCTCCCAAGGCCTAGGCCTTGTTTACCAAAACCTTGAAGGAGAGGGCCTTCACTAATTCCAAGGTGCCGGCTCTCAGCAAGAAGCACCCTTCCTTCATTGCTGATTCTTCCCGTTCCTTCCCTTTTATGGAGAAAGGGTTTAAGGCAGCCTTGAATGCAGTGGAGGCAGGAAAATCTTGTCCTACACTTGAGGAGTGTAGACCCTTTTCCCTTGCCCTACCATCTGATGATGCAGACTGGAAGGATGTCTATAACACTTTCTCAGTCGGGAAGCTGGAGGCTGACATTCCCGGACGTCAGTTCGGTGAAGACCTACCAAAGTTGTCGGGCTTTCACCTGCGCAGGGAGCAGGAGACCAAAGAACGACTTGCCGCTTCCATGTCTCTACAAACCGGGTTAGAGACGATGGCAAGTGTTCCCGAGACCCCAGATATGTTCATGGTCTTTGCCAAAGCTCATTTGGCAATGGTCACCAAAGACCTATATAATTTCATTAAACCCCGCCGGGCTCTTAGAGAGTTCGTGTTCGCCTCGGCTGCGGTGAGGCACGAACCAAGGAAGCTGATAGCCTCCAACATCTTGGGAAAAGACCTCTCCCCAAGTGAAGTGGTCAAAGAGGTTGTGGACAAAGCCACAACGGAGAACAGGAATCTCCTCTCCAAGTGGGGCTTGCCCTCCAAAAGAAAGTCTTCCGCTGAGGAGGGCCCCCTGCCGAAAAGGAAGACAAAAGACACAGAGTTTCCTCTCGTCCTCGACAAAAACAACAGCTCCCCATGGCCATGGTGCCCCAGACGGTGGCAAAACCACCCACCACTTTCCAGCTGGTGCCCCAACCAGTGGCGACTCAGTCGCCCGTCTTCACCCCAGCTTTTGAAAGGCAATCGATGACTTTTAGGCCGAAATCTCGAGGTTCCTTTCGTGGAGCTTCTAGACGGGGCGTCTAGAAGCTCCACGAAAGGTAGGGGCAACAGAGATGGACGTGGCCAAGGAGGCAAACCCTCCAACCAGCACTCAAAGTGAGATGCTGCCAGTAGGAGGGAGACTTCTCCTCTTCTGGGATCGCTGGACCTTCGATCCCTGGGCCCACAGCCTAATCAAGAACGGACTGGTGTGGAGCTGTAATACAACTCCACCAAACTTCCCTCAATTCTTCCAACACTCAACCCCCATATTGGAAGAATACGTTCAGGAACTCTTGGACAAGAGAGTTGTAAGAAGGGCAAAGTCCATCAAATTCCAAGGAAGGCTGTTCTGTGTTCCGAAGAAAGACTCGGAAAAGCTCAGAGTCATTCTGGACCTATCACCACTCAATAAGTTCATAGTGAACTACAAGTTCAGAATGCTGATGTTCCAACACATAAGGACCCTTTTGCCCAAACAGGCATACACAGTCTCCATAGACATGACGGATGCGTACTGGCACGTTCCAATCAACCGTCAAGTCTCCCCTACCTAGGATTCAAGCTACAGAAAAGACAGTACGTCTTCAGAGACATGCCCTTCGGTCTGAACATAGCCCCAAGGGTATTCACCAAGCTTGCGAATGCGGTCATTCATCAACTACGCCAAAAGGGAATCCAGGTAGTAGCCTACCTGGACGACTGGCTGGTGTAGGCAGCATCCAAAGAAGAGTGCACACAAGCCTCCAAGGAAGTGGTCCAGTTCCTGGAACACCTAGGATTCAAGATCAACTTGGAAAAGTCTCGACTATCTCCAGCTCAGAAGTTCCAGTGGCTGGGTGTCCACTGGAACTTACAGTCACATTGCCTTTCCATTCTATCAGAGAAGAGGAAAGAGATAGCGGGATCTGTCAAGAGACTCCTTCAATCTGCCAGGATATCAAAAAGGCAACAGGAGAGAGTGTTGGGGTCTCTCCAGTTCGCCTCAGTGACAGACCCAGTATTGAGAGCTCAATTAAAAGATGCATCAAGAGTTTGGAGAAAATACCCATCAAATGTTTGAAGAGATCTAAAAAAACTGATACCAAATCGTCTGCGATCCCTCCTCAAGCCATGGTCGGAGGCCAAGTATCTAAAGAAGAAGGTACTCCTACAACCGCCTCCACCGTCGAAGGAAGTGTGGGGAGGCCACTCTCACCATCATAAAGTCCAAGGAACCTGGTCTTCCCTCTTCAAAACCTTCCACATCAACTTTCTGGAAGCCATGGCAGTTTTTCTTTTACTGAAAAAACTGAAACTTCGCTGCTTAATCCACATCCGACTGGTATTAGACAGCGAGGTTGTAATGAGATGCCTAAATTGACAGGGCTCGAGACTGCCTCAAGTCAATCAAGTAATATTAGCCATCCTCAGGCTAGCGGAGAAGAAGAGATGGCACTTGTCAGCAGTTCATCTTTAAGGGTTTCGCAATGTGATGGCGGATGCTCTATCAAGGTTCAACCCGATAGAGTCAGAATGGTCCCTAGACGCAAGATCATTCTCCTTCATCTTACGCAAAGTCCCAAGACTGCAAGTAGACCTCTTCGCAACGAGCGACAACTAGAAGCTACCCCGGTGTGTAGCCCCTTACGAGGATCCTCTAGCGGAAGCAATGGATGCAATGTCCCTAGATTGGAACAGATGGTCCCAGATCTACCTGTTCCCTCCAACCAACCTTCTGCTGAAAGTCCTCAACAAACTGAGATCCTTTCACGGAACGGCAGCATTAGTGGCCCACAAGTGGCCCAACAGCGTTTGGTTCCCCCTGATAACAGAACTACACCTGAAGCTGATCCTGTTGCCGGATCCAGTTCTGATTCAACAAGTGCAGAAATCGACTGTCTCAGATTCATCACAGATAACCCGGAACCTTCATCTCATGATTTTCTCACCTTAGCAGTCAAGAAAAGGTTCAGGATTTCAAAGGACAGTATTAACTTCTTAGAAGAATACAAGTCAAAGTCAATGAGAAGACAATACGAGTCTTCCTGGAAAAAATGGGTCGCCTTTGTCAAGGCAAAGAAACTAAAGGAGATTTTAACGGATTTCTGTTTATCCTTCTTCATCCATCTCCATGAACAAGGGTTAGCAGCCAATACGATTGTTACGTGCAAATCTGCCCTAACCAGACTAATGCTGTACGCCTTCCAGGTGGACTTCTCCAACAAAATCTCCAACAAGATTCCAAAAGCCTGCGCTAAACTTCAGCCCGCAGCCCCTCCAAAGCCCATTTCATGGTCCTTGGATAAGGTTCTTCACTCACCATCAACCTTGAAAACGAAGATTGCTCTCTAAAAGACTTGACTCAAGAGGTGATATTCTTATTTGCACTAGCCTCTGGAGCCAGAGTTAGCGAAATAGTGGCCCTCTCGAGGGATGATGGCCACATTCAGTTCACTGACTGCAGAGAACTGAACCTTTTCCGGACCCAACATTTCTCACCAAGAACGAGCTGCCCACTAACAGGTGGGGTCCCTGGAGAATCTGCCCTCTGAAGGAAGAAGCATCCCTATGCCCAGTGGAATGCCTAAAGTTCTATCTTCGTAGAACTTCAGACTTTAAGGGAGGTCAGCTTTTCAGGGGAGAAACATCAGGTTCTACATCAACCTTGAAACAGCTAAGGGCGAAGATCTACATTAACCTTGAAACAACTAAGGGCGAAGATCACCTATTTTTTTCGCAGAGCGGATGCAGACAGTACACCCGCAGGTCATGATCCGAGAAAAGTTGCTTTGTCTCTAAATTTCTTTCAACCTAAGTCGTTTGAAAGTCTTCGCGCTTACACTGGATGGAAGTCATCCAGGGTCTTCTTCAAGCACTATGCGAAACAACTACAGGAGATCAAACACTTCCCGGTGGCAGCAGGTAGTGTACTAAAACCTGCTGCTTGATCTCTGCGAAGAACAGTGCACTATTTGGGACTTTTAGTGAAGGGTGTACATGATAAACTTTTATGGTATATCATGTTGAGTGATGTGTCTAGTGCATGACACTATAGACTGTTCTAATTACACGGGTGACATTAAGCATAATAGACTGACACGTGCCCTGCATATTTGTATGCAAATTTTCCTTGTAACAACAGAATCGAAAGTGAAATATTCCATATTTACCATAGAGTGGCTTGTGTTTCCCTTTCAGATGAAACTTATAAAGTTTTTCTGTTATTACCAATTATGCTTTCACACAGATATTTTCAGCGAAAAATATGATTGATTGTAAATGTTACAACCATTATTTCTATATTCTATTGTAATAAACGATAGTAGGAATCTTTGCATCTCATTTCACCCCAAATATCCTAAACCATTCAATAAAGGGTGTCAGACAGTCTTTTTATCCTCTTAATTTTGGGAAAATATTCGGAACAAATGTTATTCTGTTCCAAGCAAACATTCTTCAGATAATTTGTTCTGCTTTTAAGTTCAGTCACTGGTAATGACTGATTGTACTAACCTGTTTATCTTTCTGAATTAAGGTTTCCTACACGAATGTAAGCCTGTGTATCTGTCTCCATGAACAAATAGATTCGGGATGTATCATTACCTACACAGATCATTTCCATTCAGAATACAAACTATGCTTTATGAATATGAGGACACTGATATACAAACTTGTTTGCTAGATTGTTCCTTGAACTCACAATCCTCGGGTTTTCTCCTAGAGTCTTCCCAGACTCTTCTCTGTAGGGGGCAGGAAGCACTGACATAGTCCATGATCAGCTGAATGATGTATAATGGTAACATCAAGTGTCTCTAGGTTCAGACGACCAAGGAAAATTTATCTCAAGATTACTGGCACTATTGAAAATCCACAGATACATTAATGCTCTGGTAAACTTCCATCAGGACGACATGGCCTGAATCTATTTTTGGGTCAGGTAGCCATGTCGTCCTGATGGACCCACCCTCTTTTTGACAAAGGATAATGAATCCCTCCCTAATATAGTGTATCTGTAGCACTTATATAACGCTACAAAGAATGACTAGATGGCGCCACGCAGAGACGGGCTGGCGCCCAATTACAGTACAGTTGGAGTGTTGCCTTAATAACAGCTCTCCTATAATTCTTGCCACTTTCCCCTCTCGAAGCATAAACGCTATTAGGGGTGTAGATAGTGTGTGACGTGTCAAGAAAACGTCCTCTGATATTATGCGATATCCCTTTTAGAAATATAAGGGATACTCGCTCCAGGAGTTAGAATTCTTGATACCTTTAGTAAAATTCTCTGGAATATATCACTGTAGTCAAATATAACCTAGGAAGCTACTAAGAAGTAACTTCCACCAGGACGACATGGCTACCTCACCCAAAAATAGATTTTTCGCTTCGCTCAAAATCCGTTTATTGATACAAACTCATCTAGACTAAGGTAATTTGTTCCAACACGTTGTACTTACCTTCTTCTATCTGGCTCCGGGACCGGCAGGTAATTCTAATGCTAGGTGAGTTCCTTTATCAAGTAACTTCAAGATTTTCCTTACGTCCTATAGGACTCTTTCCTGCATGGGAGGGGGGAGCTGGAAGCGGTAACATAGTACATGTTTATCTGAAGTGATATATAACGGTAATGTCACAGGTCTCTGTGGTCATCAGACCAAAGGAATATTATCTAGAAGTCGAAGGCACTACAAAAGGGAAAAATCAACGATACATTAATTCTCTGGTACACTTCCATCAGGACTGCATTTCCTGAGCCCAAAAAACCGATTTTGAGCGAAGCGAAAAATCTGTTCTTAGGTGAGATAGCTATGTCGTCCTGATGGCCCGCCCTTGTTTCTCTATTTAATGTCTTGACAGTCCCCTCCCAATCTTATTGTATCATGGAGGCTGGCCTAGATGCCGGAAGGAATGGAGAAGGCACGCAGCGGTGACGTTAACCAAGATGGCGGCCAACATGGCGACGGTTATGACGTCATCCGAGTACCGTAACAGTAACGGAGGAGGAGAACTTAGTAACGGCTGCTCCGTTAACTTGCCACGCTTCCCCCTCGAAGCATAAACACTATGTGGGGTGCAGATAGATATGAGGCGTGTCAAGCATACGTCCCATTATTATACGATATCCTAAAGGGAAACCTTATGGGTATTCGCGCCAGAATTTAGAATTCTGTGAAAACTTTAGTTTAATTATCTGGGAATATCTACTGTAGTCATACATACCCTTAGGATGCTACTAAAGGAACCTTCCATCAGGACGACATGGCTATCTCACCCAAAAATATTCATATCTATTTTTAAGAAGTGTTTATTTCCTGATCTTCTCAGATCAAGGTTCCTCGTTGCTCTCTCCACAACACTGTGATTATGGTATCCACACTACTTCAGTTAATGTAATGTAGCAGGTGCAGAAAAGTGCTTCATTCTGATTCAGAAAATTCATTATCATTAGTTACCTCCTACACAGACAGCTTCACAGCTTGCACACTTTTACTTCTAACTTCGAGGGCCTTTCAATTTACCATTCTCCGATAATAGATAGATCCTCAACTGGCTCTCTTTCCAAATACATATTATTCAACTTAGTTGATATTTTTTTAGTATCTTTCTTTAAGTAGTCCTTTCACAGAGTAAGATCTGGAAAAATCATACACGACCACATGCGACTGTGATCGCAGCTATGGTTTTCCATGGTTACAGGCAAATTCCCTGCGACCAGGCTCGGTTTTTTAACATAAAAAAAATTAAGCAACGATTTTTTTTTAGAGAAGACTATTCCTCAACCATGTGTAACCAAGGGAGAACAAGACGTGACCAAACCTCTGTCAACCGTCGACTACGTGTGACCTCTAGCGACTAAGCTATGCTCCGGGATCGCAGCTTAGTTCTAGGAAGATTTCACTCTGAAAAGACTCCTATTAGCTTCCTTTCTTTTCCAGAATGACCTGGTCAACCTCTAATAAATGATATAAATTATCTGTCTGTAATGAGTAACATCAATAGCTAGGTGAGGTCACTTCACTTAATTCACCTACTTTTTGCAACACAGGAGTGAGGATCTGTGGACTGAAAAATATCACAACACAAAACACATTCTTCACAAATTCTCTGGAAACTTCAGTATCCAACTTTTTGGCTAAATAGAGTGTTCTCTCAATTCTCATGAGGTGTTCATTTAGCAACTCTGTTAGAACAACTACAGGACTTGCACATTACTCACCAACCAACTCTTCTTAACTCTCATCAGAATATCAGCTTTTACTTTTCTCAGTAGGCACCACCTAAACCATGATACTCAATCCAATCTTTGTGATCATTACATCAAATATTCCCAAAAATCTCCTAATTATAATCTCTAGAGCTCTCTATTTCAGTATCCTCTGACAGGATTATCTAGCTTCACTCTTTCAATTTCCTTACTAATTATCAACATGGACTGCTCACCTCCAGGATCTTCATAACATGTAGCTAAATGCAACTCTTCACATGAAAGGTTTGATGCCAGGAAGATTAGAAATAAATGAAGATCAAAAAGGCACTTCACTTGTTGCTCGATTCGAAGAGTTTCTGAGTGTCAGGGATTAACTCGCTGTGTGCACTGCTAGGACGTGCACTTTTGATGTATTAGCTTATAGGAACTATGAGACCTCTCTTGAAAAATCTACTTATGTGAAGACATGCCTCCTAACAAGAGTGTATTTTCCTGTAGGGAAAAAATCCACTCACGTGAAGTGAGCCCAAACCATCCAGCTATAGAATAATGAACCACCTATGTAACAAAAACTGAAAATAATTCCTTCCTTGTAAGCCTATCTGTAACTTCAGGGACCTTATTACTCCTCTGAAACATTAACTCCTTCAATTCTTAGCATTTGCAATTCTAAAACAGCTCTTCTACCGAGTAACTCAGGGGACTTTGAAAATTAACCCAAATGTATTCAAGTGCCTAATTACCACATCAGTAAAGGCTATCGATTCATCTCTATAAGAACTGGTTACGCTCTTAATTTTTCCATCTTGATTCAATAGTTTTTAATATCTTAGAGCACAATCTATGGTGCCAAGCTCAACCCAGATTTCAGATTTATAGAGAAAAATGTCAGACCCTTATAGTTCACTAGTTGATTTGGCCACAATATTTTGTCAAAACTAACCTATAAGATTAAAATCCACAAGAGACACATTCTCACCGGTCTATCACCATTAGAGTAAAGATAATCACCTTAGTCCCGTCTTTCCATGGAACTAAAATCCCTTTGACAATCTACCTGTCCACTTCTGTCTTCCAACCCTAAAGCTTCTTATCACAACATATTTGTCAATAATACAGTTTTTCCAAAACCACATGACTGCATCCAACAAACACAGAATGAAAAACTGTGTCTTCAAAGGGAACTCATCCCTCTCACCACTAAGTCTATGTTCAATTTCTTGAGAAACTGAGGGTCACTTTAGACGAGTGCTCTGATTAGAAATCAATGAAGCCCTTCCCACGATGCCTGTTCGGAAGCTCTTCTTAATAGCAGTGATCTACTAGCTGTGTGGTAACCCACACAGTTTTGGTGTAATGATGTACAGAAACAACAAGACCACTTGTGAAAAATCTGATCCAGTGAAGACATGCCGCCTGAAAAGCAAACATTTTCTTGTATGGAAAAAAATCCTCTCATGTGATGCAAGCATAAAGCAACATCAAAGGTTCCAAAACATACCTTGCCCTGGGTCACTGATGAGACACCTCCTAATTTGTCAATAACCAACTCTAACACTACAAGAACATCACTAACCAGCTGATATGACATTACAGCCCTCAATTCTGCAGGGTGAATGTAGTTTGTTTGAGCAGGCATAAACCTTATTATTATCAAATCACTTTTCTTTTTGGGGATAATGATGTTTATTTTGCTCTGAAATGCAATAATATAAAGCTAGGAACCAGGAGTGAAGCCGGTTAGGAAACAAACACAGAGCTGAGACATATGCATAGGGTAAGATAAGCATAGGGCATTCTAAGGGGGGTTGCAGGGGGCGTAGCCTTCGGAGCAGTAAGGATATAGCTCCTGGAATAGATTAGGTGGTGTTTATTTCCACTTTAAAGTGTGTTTTTCGTGATAACTTGTTAAATGCATGTCAAATTTCATAACTTATGGTTGAAGAACTACATTTTAAAGGAAGACAACCACAAGAACACCACCTAACCTAATAGCCGTATTCTTAGCTTACCCTCAGACTAAGTCTCAACTCTGTTTCCTTTTCAACTAGCAAGGTAAATTTAAATCCAAATATTTCTTAAATTGTAAAACTACAATAGCTTCACATCGTATTTCAGACCAACACAAATAATATTTTTCCATAAAGTAAATCAATTTGACAAGTCATGGTAAAGTTTAGGCTTTTCCCAGTGAACTATATTCACCAAAAACTGGCAAAGTCGGATATTACCTGTAGCTCAGTAACTAAGATTACCTTTTTCAGCCAAGATACAACAATGTCCATTGTGATCTTATACAACATGCTTTCTTGGAATAGGCCAGGATAGATTGTAGTTATACATCAACCAAACATTTAAAGCGTTCATTTTTAAGTGATAAAATTGACCATGTGCCTTAGAAACCAATCAGAAATAGATCATGTATTCCAGTATTGGATGATTAAATTCTAAAAATAATCTGAGTAATACAGCAAGCGATATTTAAGAGATTTCCTTAATTCTCTTTGCAAAGGATTTGATTAACACAGTAAATACTAAAGATTAGAAGGGTTCCAGCCATAGCCTCCACTTTCCTCATCATGTAAGTAAATCATGTTTAATATTATATAAAATTTGCATCATTTATGTTATCAAAAGCGAATTTTTTGGGGTTTTTATAACTATCATTTAATTAATTTCATGATAAAAATTTCAAATGTGTATAACTACTTATTTTGATATTCAGTTTTTAAATACATGAAGTTTCCAAAGGCAGTCCTTGTGTCCCCCCCCCCCTCTCTCTCTCTCTCTCTCTCTCTCTCTCTCTCTCTCTCTCTCTCTCTCTCTCTCTCTCTCTCTCTCTCTCTCTCTCTCTCTCTCAAAATATAACTTCTAATTTTTATATGCAAGTGAGCCTCAATAAAGTATACCGTATAAGTTAGCAAAGCCAAAACTCAGAGTTTCAAACCTTATTTGGCAAACTTTGAATGCATAGATTCATTATTATTACTATATAAGCTACATCCCTTGTTGGAAAAATAGTCCTGTGAGGAAAGGAAATAACAATCACTATATGCTGCAGGCAGTATTGTTGAGAATTTTCAACAAGTCCATCTGACAAGTGAACAGCAGCTAATATACAAAAGCTCTTACTGGACACAAACACACCCAGATTGCCCAGAGCTTTCGCCCCAGCTCTTAATTTACCCGACATAGCAATTGATACACGGAGAATGCACGCTTGTTGAAGTCGCTCAGCCCAGAGAGCGTGACTGCAGGGACGTCGATTTACTTTTCCTTGCACAGGGCCTGCCAACGTGGTCTTCTGGCACTTCAAAAATCCGGCTCCTCGTAGAACACAACAGCACCATCTAACCTAACTCAGGAGCCGTACCCTTACTTACCTGGATGCTACGTTCCATGCAGCCAACCATACCCTGACCTTACTTTGCGACTAAGTCTCAACCCTGTTTGTTTTCCAACTGGCTTCACTCATGGTAAGTTTTAGAGAAAATTTTATAGCAGCAAGTCTTACTGAGTAGAAGAGACTTGGATAGTCAGGGTTGCCATGCTGGCGAACCCAGATTATGGTACAGCGCTGTCCAAATTATGTATTTGACTTGAAATTATGGTCCATATATATCAGAATTATGGTGTATATTATAGTACACTGATTTCTGTTGTATTTCATATACAGATTAATATTATGTATAATTTGAATAACATACAGGTTCTATCTCTCTCTCCCAATGTTTGCTTAACTATTTTCATAATTCATTTCATATCATTTCAACATATAATTTTAATGTTGAATGACATTGAACACTTGGACTATGCCTTATATTTAGGCAGTCTTGAAGCATGACACAACTCCTGATGCGTCGGCGTCTGGGTAAATAGAAAGAGCTCGGGAGAAATAGAGGGCACCCGGGAATTAAATGTGAATAAAACATCACAAATATGGAATAAGGAATAAGTTTTTTAGGTTCTAATGATTCTTTTTATATACATCATGATGATACTAAAATAACAAATAAACAAATTGAAATATAATGGCATTATTCGTCTCTGATATTCAGCGCATCTCTTTTACATCGTGTAGACTCTTTTCAAGACTAAAACATCTTCCTCTTAGAATGTTCGTAAGTAAAGGGTCTTAATTTGCCAACATCTATAAGAGCCTTTAACAGATCATTTGTGCCTAAAAAAACAGCCAGCATCGTTCTTTCCTTCTTGTGTCAAAATATGATATTCAATACGAATATATGTAATATCATTAATTTTTTTTCTGGATATAATAGGCTTTTCTAATTCTAAAATGATATGGAAGCAACATTGCCCTTAACTCACTCCTGCGTGTGAGTGATACTTAATATTGTTATTATGGTCGGCCAAAGTATCGTTTTACTAATTTTAGCACATGTACCTATCTACATCTACATTTTCTACATTGCGCCTGATTTCTATACGCAGTGAAGGCTTCTGCTTTGCCGCCAGTCAAATGGTACCTCTTGCTAAGCAGTGGGTTTCTTAACTGTCAGATGAACACGGATGGGCTGTGCACACCAGCTGTGTGAGTCGGTAATGGTGTATCATAATTAGCTGCAACTTGTTCTATTATTACTAATCTGAATAGGATAAGGTATTGCATTACTTTAATAGTCTAAGTTTGATGTTCCTGTATGGTGGGTAGCAATAACCTTGGAATACATTCGCCATACTAGAATTTTCTTGGAAGAAAACTGTGGTTACAAAGAAACGTCAAAATTCTGAATTATGGCATGAAAATAGTAAGGTATTGGAAAATATATATTTCAAAATCCTTTTTAGGTTACCCATAGACAGTGTACTGTATATGATGATCTGTTGGCAAGATTCTAAGTATGAAGGTAAATAGGACTAGACAAGAATGTCCCCATTGTCATACCTAACAAGACCAAACTTACTATAAATCAATGGAGATCAGGATGCTCTTCAAAGACTTTTTCATTGTCACCCATAACTGGTTATTAATATATATATATATATATATATATATATATATATATATATATATATATATATATATATATATATAATATATATGTATATATATATATATATATATATATATATATATATATATATATATATATATATATATATATATATATAGAGAGAGAGAGAGAGAGAGAGAGAGAGAGAGAGAGAGAGAGAGAGAGAGAGAGAGAGAGAGAGAGAGAGAAAATTACATTCTTAGATCAGAGTACAGAAATAAACTGGAAGACGAAGGAACAAAACCATATTAGGTCAAAGGTCATGACATGACACGACCATTATCAAAACCTTCTTAAGTATCAGGGGAGAAGCCTCATCACATAATATAGCCTACGTCCAGATGAAGAATGTCTAAAACTACTCATCACAGATTGTAGATAAATTCACAGCGCTAAGCCATGTAAAATCATTTCATAATATAAAGACTTTGTTAACATTGGAGGAAGTATTATACCAACGTAAAATACCGTTAGACCACAATATGCCATATGAGCTTGTGTATGGGAACTTTATTTGATCAAAGCTGAAAATTACTAAAAATTCAAATTTTGTTATAGTTTAGTGATATTGTAACGTGAATTAATATATATGTAAAATAACAACCATAAAATATGTACCATTTTATTTTGAAGAAAATTAGGAAAAGTAGGTCACGGGTGTAGTTCAGATGCTTGAATTTTTTTTTCCGGTAATTATATTATTGATGATAATCATTCGACTTGGATCACCAGAGTATATGTTAATCATTTCAAAACACAATCTTGGACATGTTTTATTATTAGTAGAGTTAAGTCTCTCGTCATAATACCACCTAACCTAACGTAGTGAAACCTGTACCTATAGAATAAGATACCAATCCTTTTGAAATGAAGATGTATAACCATTCATTAGGATTTTTAATAACCTAAATATATACAAGTCCTTACAACTGTCCTTAGTTTCATAGCCCGCCCCCCCCCCTCTCACTTAGGACACATCATATAATTTCAAGCTTACTTACATAATGTATCTGTAGCTTCAATAATCAGCCAACATAGGCCTGGTTCGATCATTACAGGGGTAGGCCTAATCTTTTCTCTGTTTATTGTTATAATCATCTCAAGTTCCAAGAACAGCAAATTTCCACTCAAAATAAATAAATGCATTTCTCTACATGGCTCCTTACGATCATAAAACTGTTCTAAGCAACTTAAGTTACCATAATATTAAGTTTCCCACTCAAAATAAATAAATACATTTCTCCACACGGCTAACTACAATGATTAAAGTGCAATTTTTTATTCACATGTATCTTGAAAATAAGGCTTTTCCAAACAATGGTTCCTTCTTCTCAAAAACCCACATGTGCTTTCCTCTTCTGCATCCCAAGTTGGGTTATGGTGTAATGTCAGATTCCTTTGTATCAATCACCATTTCACTGGTGATTACGTTCATAATGAAGTTTATTTTATCATATATAAATAAATACATAAACAAATATGAGTATTAGGGCCTTTGTATATCGACGGCCAGGCTATAAGGTATGAGTAATTTGGCTTTCATATTTTTTAAGTAAATTTAATATGGTTTTGCCAACAAATTGCATGAAAGAAATTCCAATGATAATTTCACATATAACGAGATTCAATTCTTGACGTTAACTGGCTTACAGTCAATGCCTCCCAATTGAAGCTAATATCATATTCCATATCTACCAAATGAGGAGCACTGTAGGCACTTATGAAATGTATCTTCATTCGACATAATTGAAATCAACTTCAATAATCCATTTAGTTGAAGAATTATTTACATAGAAAGATAATTGTTATTGAATGATCAATGGTCGAAGGTAGCGAGTGATTCCCAAAAATATTGTCTAATTAATCATGAAGTAAATAAGTCTTTAGGGTAAAGCTCTTATTGTCTATCTCAGTACCTGCAATATTCAATGTGGTGTTTACTAATGTTCAGTTTAACAGCAACACATTAGACAAATGATTTGCTTCTTTGCCATTACTTTGGTTTGTTTAAATCACCAGTAACAGGAATCCCTTATTTTTTTTTTTTTTTTTCTGAAATGAAATATTTCAGAACGTTATGGAGAATTTCCTGTGCCTCAGGTTGTCGGTGAAGACGTTTGGGGAATCAGTGTGAGGTCCATTGTTGTTACAGAAGGTCACCAAGACTGAGTGACCTTTAATGACACTGTCCTCAACCTTTTCAATCCCAACAAATCATATAGCCCAAGAACGATAGGTCAAAATTGGGGAGTTTTGGGAAATAATTAGATAAAAGCTGAAACTTTGCACAGGTATAGAGAATTGTGACCTGAACAACATATTAACCCTTTTACCCCCAAAGGACGTACTGGTACGTTTCACAAAAGCCATCCCTTTACCCCCATGGACGTACCGGTACGTCCTTGCAATAAAATGCTATAAAAATTTTTTCTTTCATATTTTTGATAATTTTTAAAAGAAAATTCAGGCATTTTCCAAGAGAATGAGACCAACCTGACCTCCCTATGACAAAAATTAAGGCTGTTAGAGCAATTTAAAAAAAAATATACTGCAAAATGTGCTGGGAAAAAAATAATCCCCTGGGGGTTAAGGGTTGGAAATTTCCAAATAGCCTGGGGGTAAAAGGGTTAAAAGTCCCATTGTCTCCCACGCTTGCGTTAGCCAACATTATGGAAAATGGCCGCCATACTGGATTTCCTTAAAATTCAAATATCTCGAAAAATATCAATTTTATCAAAAAACACCACTCAATAAAAGTTGTTCAAAATTACTTGTTTTATAGAAATCACTAGATTACTTTAAAAAAAGAGAAAATCTACTTTAAAAAAGTAAAAAAAAATATTGAAATTTAAGTAATGAATTTATTTTCAAAGACAATTTCCACAGAACTGGTGGTGCTACTATAGCGTGAGGTCTACCACACTATAGCGTGAGATCTACCTCCCGTTAGTACTATAGCGTGAGGTCTACTACTGAATTATTCGTCCCTCATAGATAAAACAAATTTCATACATTTGTTTAAGCAGTAAACACTTAACTTAAACATATCTTAGAAATGACTTAAGTAGATAATTGGATATCTAATTACATTAAAAAAAAGGAATAAAGGTAAAAATAAACGTGTTATCATATATTTCCATACATTAATTCTAGCGATACACTCTTCCTACATCAAACATGTTATCATATATTTCCATACATTTATTCTAGCGATACACTTCGTACATCAAACATATCATATATTTCCATAAATTTATTCTAGCGATACACTCTTCGTGCATCTAAGAATGACACAAATAGATCATTGAAAGTTTTTCTCATCACCTTCCAGCAAAAATGATCAAGATGAGACTAGAGCAGCTGACGACCAACACCTCGCATTAATCTCTTCAGAATCATCGTTTTAGCGTCCACCCACGATCGCTCAATTGATATCTCTTTTAGGCCGAGGGAGAAACCGATTTAGGAGCTCCATTTGCTTCCTTTTTTATGGGCAGGTCACGTGGACAGGTCACGTTTTTTTATGGATTTTGGCAGTTTACATGTTCGATGGTTAGGTGCGGGACTCAGGGACCCTGGTCACGCGGTAGACCTCACCCTTCGCCTGGGTAGGCGACATATGGCGGTAGACCTCACGCTATAGTAGCACCGAACTGGTGTCCTATATGACAAAATGCTTCTAAACAAAAGTTATAGAACAAACTTTCTTCTTTTGGAACTAATATACAAGTTTATACTTATATTCATAAATAAAAAGGTTATGGAGGAAAATATATAGAAAACTGAAATGTCAAATTTTCACGTACAGAATCAAACTTTTTTTTTTTAATTAAGAAGTGTTGATTTGCAATCATTCAGATAAATCATTGGACAATGTTTTGATAGGCATCATTATTCATTTCTTAATAGTGAAATTTACAATAGCAGTGAAAGAATCTCGTGACTTTTTTTTTTTGAATAGAGAAGGATGCCTGATATATTAATGAGGTTTCAGACAAATACCTTGTGTAGGATTAATAATACATACACTTTGTTTATACTTACATATGCAATAACAATAAATACGAAAGAAAATATTTCAACTGAGAGATTGTTCATTAATAAAAATGTAAGCTCTCAAACACATAAAGATATAACAGCAGGTTTGCATGAAGTAATTGTGGGACAAGTATGTCATATAGGGTTCTCTTAAAGTAAATATGGATTGAATTATATCTGAATAGAGCACACTCAGAGCTCAAATATTCTTGATGTTAAGTTTTCTTCCATCTCTTGAGTGTCTTCTTCAACATCCTCCTCAAATGATAGTGAATTTCCACATCCAACATCACGACACTGTCCACAGATGGATGAGCATAATAAACCAGCCCTACGACATTCACATTGATGACGGCATCCTTTGCGACAGTTACAGCTGACTAAATGTAACAAGTCGACTTGGATCACCAGAGTATATGTTAATCATTTCAAAACACAATCTTGGACATGTTTTATTATTAGTAGAGTTAAGTCTCTCGTCATAATACCACCTAACCTAACGTAGTGAAACCTGTACCTATAGAATAAGATACCAATCCTTTTGAAATGAAGATGTATAACCATTCATTAGGATTTTTAATAACCTAAATATATACAAGTCCTTACAACTGTCCTTAGTTTCATAGCCCCCCCCCCCCCCTCTCACTTAGGACACATCATATAATTTCAAGCTTACTTACATAATGTATCTGTAGCTTCAATAATCAGCCAACATAGGCCTGGTTCGATCATTACAGGGGTAGGCCTAATCTTTTCTCTGTTTATTGTTATAATCATCTCAAGTTCCAAGAACAGCAAATTTCCACTCAAAATAAATAAATGCATTTCTCTACATGGCTCCTTACGATCATAAAACTGTTCTAAGCAACTTAAGTTACCATAATATTAAGTTTCCCACTCAAAATAAATAAATACATTTCTCCACACGGCTAACTACAATGATTAAAGTGCAATTTTTTATTCACATGTATCTTGAAAATAAGGCTTTTCCAAACAATGGTTCCTTCTTCTCAAAAACCCACATGTGCTTTCCTCTTCTGCATCCCAAGTTGGGTTATGGTGTAATGTCAGATTCCTTTGTATCAATCACCATTTCACTGGTGATTACGTTCATAATGAAGTTTATTTTATCATATATAAATAAATACATAAACAAATATGAGTATTAGGGCCTTTGTATATCGACGGCCAGGCTATAAGGTATGAGTAATTTGGCTTTCATATTTTTTAAGTAAATTTAATATGGTTTTGCCAACAAATTGCATGAAAGAAATTCCAATGATAATTTCACATATAACGAGATTCAATTCTTGACGTTAACTGGCTTACAGTCAATGCCTCCCAATTGAAGCTAATATCATATTCCATATCTACCAAATGAGGAGCACTGTAGGCACTTATGAAATGTATCTTCATTCGACATAATTGAAATCAACTTCAATAATCCATTTAGTTGAAGAATTATTTACATAGAAAGATAATTGTTATTGAATGATCAATGGTCGAAGGTAGCGAGTGATTCCCAAAAATATTGTCTAATTAATCATGAAGTAAATAAGTCTTTAGGGTAAAGCTCTTATTGTCTATCTCAGTACCTGCAATATTCAATGTGGTGTTTACTAATGTTCAGTTTAACAGCAACACATTAGACAAATGATTTGCTTCTTTGCCATTACTTTGGTTTGTTTAAATCACCAGTAACAGGAATCCCTTAATTTTTTTTTTTTTTTTCTGAAATGAAATATTTCAGAACGTTATGGAGAATTTCCTGTGCCTCAGGTTGTCGGTGAAGACGTTTGGGGAATCAGTGTGAGGTCCATTGTTGTTACAGAAGGTCACCAAGACTGAGTGACCTTTAATGACACTGTCCTCAACCTTTTCAATCCCAACAAATCATATAGCCCAGGAACGATAGGTCAAAATTGGGGAGTTTTGGGAAATAATTAGATAAAAGCTGAAACTTTGCACAGGTATAGAGAATTGTGACCTGAACAACATATTAACCCTTTTACCCCCAAAGGACGTACTGGTACGTTTCACAAAAGCCATCCCTTTACCCCCATGGACGTACCGGTACGTCCTTGCAATAAAATGCTATAAAAATTTTTTCTTTCATATTTTTGATAATTTTTTAAAGAAAATTCAGGCATTTTCCAAGAGAATGAGACCAACCTGACCTCTCTATGACAAAAATTAAGGCTGTTAGAGCAATTTAAAAAAAAATATACTGCAAAATGTGCTGGGAAAAAAATAATCCCCTGGGGGTTAAGGGTTGGAAATTTCCAAATAGCCTGGGGGTAAAAGGGTTAAAAGTCCCATTGTCTCCCACGCTTGCGTTAGCCAACATTATGGAAAATGGCCGCCATACTGGATTTCCTTAAAATTCAAATATCTCGAAAAATATCAATTTTATCAAAAAACACCACTCAATAAAAGTTGTTCAAAATTACTTGTTTTATAGAAATCACTAGATTACTTTAAAAAAAGAGAAAATCTACTTTAAAAAAGTAAAAAAAAATATTGAAATTTAAGTAATGAATTTATTTTCAAAGACAATTTCCACAGAACTGGTGGTGCTACTATAGCGTGAGGTCTACCACACTATAGCGTGAGATCTACCTCCCGTTAGTACTATAGCGTGAGGTCTACTACTGAATTATTCGTCCCTCATAGATAAAACAAATTTCATACATTTGTTTAAGCAGTAAACACTTAACTTAAACATATCTTAGAAATGACTTAAGTAGATAATTGGATATCTAATTACATTAAAAAAAAGGAATAAAGGTAAAAATAAACGTGTTATCATATATTTCCATACATTAATTCTAGCGATACACTCTTCCTACATCAAACATGTTATCATATATTTCCATACATTTATTCTAGCGATACACTTCGTACATCAAACATATCATATATTTCCATAAATTTATTCTAGCGATACACTCTTCGTGCATCTAAGAATGACACAAATAGATCATTGAAAGTTTTTCTCATCACCTTCCAGCAAAAATGATCTCTTCAGAATCATCGTTTTAGCGTCCACCCACGATCGCTCAATTGATATCTCTTTTAGGCCGAGGGAGAAACCGATTTAGGAGCTCCATTTGCTTCCTTTTTTATGGGCAGGTCACGTGGACAGGTCACGTTTTTTTATGGATTTTGGCAGTTTACATGTTCGATGGTTAGGTGCGGGACTCAGGGACCCTGGTCACGCGGTAGACCTCACCCTTCGCCTGGGTAGGCGACATATGGCGGTAGACCTCACGCTATAGTAGCACCGAACTGGTGTCCTATATGACAAAATGCTTCTAAACAAAAGTTATAGAACAAACTTTCTTCTTTTGGAACTAATATACAAGTTTATACTTATATTCATAAATAAAAAGGTTATGGAGGAAAATATATAGAAAACTGAAATGTCAAATTTTCACGTACAGAATCAAACTTTTTTTTTTTTAATTAAGAAGTGTTGATTTGCAATCATTCAGATAAATCATTGGACAATGTTTTGATAGGCATCATTATTCATTTCTTAATAGTGAAATTTACAATAGCAGTGAAAGAATCTCGTGACTTTTTTTTTTTTTAATAGAGAAGGATGCCTGATATATTAATGAGGTTTCAGACAAATACCTTGTGTAGGATTAATAATACATACACTTTGTTTATACTTACATATGCAATAACAATAAATACGAAAGAAAATATTTCAACTGAGAGATTGTTCATTAATAAAAATGTAAGCTCTCAAACACATAAAGATATAACAGCAGGTTTGCATGAAGTAATTGTGGGACAAGTATGTCATATAGGGTTCTCTTAAAGTAAATATGGATTGAATTATATCTGAATAGAGCACACTCAGAGCTCAAATATTCTTGATGTTAAGTTTTCTTCCATCTCTTGAGTGTCTTCTTCAACATCCTCCTCAAATGATAGTGAATTTCCACATCCAACATCACGACACTGTCCACAGATGGATGAGCATGATAAACCAGCCCTACGACATTCACATTGATGACGGCATCCTTTGCGACAGTTACAGCTGACTAAATGTAACAAGTCATCTGGAGCTGGAGGTTTCATTGAAGGGATGGGTTTCAGCCCATTTTTGGAACTCTCCCATCCCCATTCGACTGGAGAGAGATGGTTACTTTGGGATATGGTACTTTGGTAGGAAGTTCTATTAACCATAATAATTACCTGGAACATAGATGAACAATTGTTAGTAATTATTTCTCAGCTGATCCCATCTCTAGTCGTCAGTTTTGGCTTGATGGTTAATAAGACGTTGGTATTCTTAAAATATATGTTTAATGTATAAAGGACTACATTGTTCTGTTTGCTCTGTGACAGCTGACTCCCAAGTCTGTGGAGCGTCTTACACAATCTGACAAAACCAAAACATTGCTAAACAAAAGAGCATCGCTCTGAAAAGACTTAAATCCTACTCCAGTACAAAACCATAAAGAATCACATCCTATCTTTGAGGTAATCAACAAATGTTTGAATCCTAATACCAAAACAAATCATTACTCTTATGTACAAAGCATAACATGTCTTATTCATGCAATATGATGCAATGTTGCGCAATACCTGCAACACTTGAAACAATATAGTACATTATTACAATAATACATAACAGTTACCATGACAATGCTATACTTGGTAGAACACCCTAAACGAGTGCAAACGAGCTGCATCACTTGTTGGTGGCAATGTTGATAACTGAAACTCAGATTTAAGTGACATCTTTGCAACTGTTCTCTTATATGCATGCAAAGGTTACCTGTCCAATGTTTGAAATTTCTTCGCCCCGTACATAGGAAGAAGGAAAGCTTCACCAGCTTTAGCCACTTCATCTTTAGATGCTTCTCGGTTATCAAATACAGACACTCTATTGCATATGTCTTGGCTCTTCTTCAAAATATCAAAGGACTTTTTCTTTCCCTTCCCATATAAAGCTGATGTTGTGTCACAGCCTGTAACAGCGTGGAGGAACAGATGTTGACGAAGATGTCCCAGGTTAGATATGTTTCCTAATATCATAGATCTTGTTGGGGTTGTGTACTTTACCAGGTTTAATCAAATGTATTTTTGTATATGATTTAGAAAGAGATACTAGAAGTACTTGTAAGTCTGTGTCGTCACCCACCACTGCTACAATATGTCCACTATTTTCTAATGACCAAGAAGTTTGAACAATAGACATATCTGCATCTTCCTTGGCAACTACAACTGTAATGCCAGCCCACTGCATGTGGTCCTTCAGTTTACTGATCAGCAGTGTCTTGTTATGCTTATTACACAGGAAATCTGCTTGCGGTAATGTTGAGTAACATTCCTCATTGACTTCAACTTCTATAGAACAATGCTTGGATGCCCTATGATTTTGCTCTTGAGATTTGGTTGTTGGTGTCACTGGGTAGCCATCAAAAACAACTGTTGCATTTTAGCCATGACGATTGATTACATAACCTGTGTAGGCTTGAAAAATATCCCGATACATAGCTGGCCTTGGCCACACAACTTTATGAAGAAGATGACCACCATCCACAACATACTGGTATTCATCTGAAACTAACCCTTCCCAAGGTCCATATGATTCCAATTTAGTCACTAAGGCTGCTTTGTGCCCTTTTCTCATTGAGATATCGTCAAAGAGTGAAGGAGGTTCAGGGGCCAATTCATAAGTCATATAATTAGTAAGTTGGTCATCATTTTTCAAAACACATATTATTCTGCTGTTAAGAGTTCACTGCAACAACATCCTCACGAACTTTTAGTCCATTCCTCATGACTGATATTGACCGTACTGCGTTCTTTCTTTTTAAGTGAATAGTTGAGAACTTCTTGCCATCAATATCATGCATTTCTTTTAAGCCAATTGATTTTGCTGTGTTACAGTTCACTAAATCATCAGCAATTATTCCTGTTCCCAAGGATACCAACCCACTAAAAGTTTCTTGAAATGGAGAGTGAGATCGTAGCCAGTTCTGCAATATTTGTAAGTGCTTCTCATCATTAAACTGTCGTGATTCTCTCTATTCAACATACTGTTCAGTTGTTGCAGATGAAACACCAGTAAATTTCTCCACAGCATCACAAACTTGTGTACTTGCTGGCATTGTTTTTATCCACTGGCATTGTTTTTATCCACTGGGCTAAAGTGCTCTCGGTAATACCCCTGCCATGTGTAAGTCCCCCAGAAGATTTAAATCCCTTCATCAGATACTGCTTAATTATCATATCACTCCATGTCCCTGACCAATAACGATTGCTGCAACGCACCGTGAAGAATCCACCAATTGTAAGTTTCTCATATTCCTTCTTTGCCATTGTATTAGAAAGTTCATGCATTTGCTGTAAAAAGATCTGTGCAGCTTTGTCATAATGTAGATGCCCGCAGCATGGATATGTGGAAGCATCTCTCGTACACAATACAGGTGCAAATCCCACTGTCCTGTGCGTTCAGCTCTCAGAAAGAGCTTAATTAGGGATACTTGCTCATGATATTGCAACCAAAGTCATGCTGTGCGACTCGTGTCCTCCTTTTGATTGGGGTTGTTTATCAGCTTAGTATTAATGTCTGTTAGGATTTCATTATTTAGTACGTCTTCAACATCAACTTTATGGGTCAAGAAGGAGTGGAATATCTCCAGGATTACACTACATTCTTCATCATTCATATGGACATCATCTAGAAGAATTCTTGTAAGAACAGCCTGTGTAAGAAAGTGAGGTCGAAGGGCACGATAATATGTGTGTCCAGAAAGCATGTGTCTTACAGAAATTTCTGAATATATTGTGACCCACAATTCTTCCAGTCCACTTCCACGCATGACGGTGCCTATTGCTCCCATGAAGGACATGAGAAGATGGAACCCACCCAAACGCACAACTACTTTTGACAATGGGCTTTCTTCGCCAACTGCACCAACTATTTCAACTGCTTTCATATAGAGGGGCTGGTCAAAAGTTACTACACAGTGAGTTTAATTCTGGGACTTAGTGCCCTCAACAGCATGTAAAAGTGCTGTGTATATAGTTGATAGATTCCCTGGTTCAAGTTGATGAAGGGGAGTGCAAGTATATTAGTTTCAAAATGACCATCTCTCATTTGTGTTTGCATGTAGTCATTCCAGCCTGGTATTTTACTTGTACTCAAGTAGCTTCCACATACCCATAAGGTATCTAACTGTCAAGCATGTTTTACAGTTACTGGTTGATATGTATCGCATGAGATAGATGCCTTTGCTATTATATTTTGCATACCTGACATGTTTGTAGGTTTTCTATGTCTTTATTGGAATTGTTCCCCCAGCATTACTTGAACTACTTACATCCATAATTCTCTGAACTGCAGTACTGCTTAATACTGCACTGGCAGGCATTACACATTTCACACCACTCATGCTGTGGAACGTTCCCAACCCATCAAGGATGCGGTTAAGGTCTAGTGTTTCTCTTCGTTTATGTCTTGTAACTTCTTTAGTTTTCAAAATAAACATAGACTTGTACATACCTTTTAAAAGAAAAATATTTGTTCTACAACATTTGTTTCGAAGCATTTTGACATGCAGTCCACCATTTCCAAGGAAAATGTTGTTGAAAATAAAATTATGAATGAAATTTCAATATTTTTATTTTTCCTGCACATAAATTTACTTATTTTTGAAAATAACACATTGATTCCTATTTAAAAACCAATTCTAAACAACTTTTATTGAATGGTGTTTTCTGATAAAAGTAATATTTTTTGAGATATTTAAATTTTAAGGAAATTCCAATATGGCGGCCATTTTCCAATATGGCGGGTAAAGCGAGCGCGGGAGACAATGGGACTTTTCATATGTTGTTCAGGTCACAATTGTCTATACTTCTGCAAAGTTTCAGCTTTTATCTAATTATTTTCACTCAAAACCCTTAAAGTCCTGGGCTAATAGGAGCCTTACAATTTGATATGGCATCGTAGGGGGAAAAATAGAGATAACTTCTTGTATACAATTTTAGTGATGAAAGTTGGGTTTCAACTATTAATAGATGTTATAAATTGTATTCATTATAATTGATGACTAAGAAACAATAGATATCATGAATAGGAATGTTTTTTATTGACTCATTGTCTCTAATGAGATTAACACAACTTATAATTATAACTGGCACTGTCTGCTAACTGAACCGGCCACAACTAAAGTTCCAAGCACAATTTAGTAGAATATAGATGTCATATAAGTGTCAGAGGTTTCAGGTTTTACATTTAATAAGGATAAATCCTAGCAAAGATACGGTAATTATTCAAGATGGAAAAAATATATTAATTTCTATTGTTGGGGTATTAAAGCCAACACTTGTTGTTGGCACGGGCCCTTTCCCTTGGTTGGCCCGTAGGGCAAATTCTATTTTTTCCTGGAAAAACTCCTTACCTTTGACTGGTAGGTTTTCATTAAAGTTAATATCTCTATGTAAGTACTTCACAAATAATACACTTTGAAAATTATTTAGGATAATCTTATCTTTTTTGTAATTTTTTCATTCATTTATTAATAGGATTTTATCAATAACTTGCTGTTCTCTCTAAGAAACCTCTCAAGTTTTACCTTACCTCTCATTCTACACTTGAGTAACAGAGGCCAGGATGAGACACTTGTCTGTGTAGTAGTTAGGCTCACTACACAACCTATTGAGGAGGAATTGTTAACACCACAGGAAAGGGGGGGGGGGAGAGGGGAAGGTTCCAGTGAGATAGGATTCAAGGGCTTGTCACACAAGGAGAAGGTTGCCAATGGTATCTCCAGTCCCCAGCCCTCTACTTCAACACTAGACAAACTCGCTTCTAGTGTAGAACCAATCACTCTGACTTGCAGAAGTGCAAACTTTACCTGGCTCTTCTGATCATCGAGCGAAGGAAAAAGGATGAATTCTCCAAATCCTTTCTCAGAACCTGGAGTTTTCTTCTTATTCTTCTTCTTCTTCTGTAATTTACCTGCATTAACGAAATGGTTTCGCAGCAGCTGCCTCTCCTTCAAATGAGTTGAAGTTCACCTACACTGCTCCTGTGAGGACCAGACTGTTGGAAGTTTTTTGATTTGGGAGTTTTCAATAGAAATAAAACTTCCATGTAAATAATCCTCAAATAGTAAATTTTGAAATTATCGAGGAACAACATTTCGCTGCCATATTTGTAGCATCTACTTATTGATATGAATGGTAGGAGAACTATTTAGTATCATGTCATGAACACGACTTAGCGAATCGGATAGGTTGCCCTCCAGAGTCTTTCTTTGCAAGTTGACTTATTAAAACAATTTCAGGTTTATCATTGTTTTATCGTAAAAAATAGCTCCTATATATATATATATATATATATATATATATATATATATATATATATATATATATATATATATATATATATATATATATATATATATATATATATATATATATATATATATATATATATATATATATATATTCAAATAAGCCATATATATTTTTGATACATTAATGTCTGGATTCTCTTAACGACCTCGGGATCATAGCCCCAGACGAAATCCCACAAAGACAAGAGCTTGGCTCCGGCCGGGAATCGAACCCTGGTCGGGAAGCTTGTATAGACAGATCCCGAGGTCGTTAAGAGAATCCAGACATTAATGTATCAAAAATATATATGGCTTATTTGAATATGAAAAACACGTAAAAATGTGCAAAATTTATTATATATATATATATATATATATATATATATATATATATATATATATATATATATATATATATATATATATATATATATATATATATATATATATATATATATATATATATATATACACCAGGCTACAACAACTGTCAAGGTAGTGTTGATGTAGTTACTAGTCATGTCTGTAATACAGATACGCAAGCAGAGAGAGAGAGAGAGAGAGAGAGAGAGAGAGAGAGAGAGAATATCGGGGACTAGGGTTGAAATTTAGTATTTATAATTTAGCATTAGAAAAAGTAGCTTAATTTATGAGATTTTATTTCCTGTTTGATGAAAGTTGTGATGGTTTATGAAACCATTTGGATGGAAGGATGCAAGTTGGAAGGATCAGATTGGTGCCTTCGAAAATCTTTGCTTTTGACTCTTGTTGACTAATTGTGGTTTGTTGATCGAGAGAAGGAAGTGAGGAAGAAAGCAAGCAAGGGAGAAAGGAAGGAGGGAAGCTAGAAATGGCGAAAGGAAGAAATGGAGGAAGGAGGGAAGGAAGGAAGGGGAGAATATTCTGAGACATAATCAGCTTTTTTATGATAGAGATAATGAATATTTGATATTTAGGTAAATTCACAGTTTGTCCTTCAAGTTAAAGTGACAGAGACAAATATTTTTATTAGGAGTTTTTTAAACATATTACAACTCATCAAACTTTTCTTTTTCTATCTTCCTTATTTTAAGGTTTCTTTCGTCTTCGTCTCTTTGCAATCTAGAATAAAAAGAAATAATTGATTCACCTGTTTGTAATCATATATTTAACCAAATTTAATCATAAAGAGATTTTCCCTTTGCAATTGCAGTGTTTTATAAGGAGTGGTGCATTTGGAAATCTCTTTCTTACGGTTTTATGAAGGTTATTCTTGTAGGGGTAGACCCATCTGCTTCCTCTACGACATATCCAGTAATATACTATGTGTGCTTGGGTTTGTTATTTCTTGGTATGTGATAAGATGATATAGACTCTTCTAAAAGTTCATATTATAATCATGGAAAGGTTGGAGTTCTGTTCCTAAGTAGTTTGTCTGTCTCGAGAACTATATTATTTTCTAAAAACCTTTACTGTGATGTCTCCATTTCGGTATAGAAAACCATTCTTTTCCTTATCATATACGGAAAATCTAGTTTTGAGGTAATATTTGTCTTTGTGTTTGCCGACGAGAATATATTTTGATGTGATGATTCAAATTATCATCTCATCTTTTATTCGTCAATATTTCTCAAGGAGGAAACAAAAGAGTTTGTATTATGGAGGTTACTCAATGTTCAACACCTTAATGAATATATATGAACTTTAGACTTATGAATAAACTCCATAAATGATTTCTAAAGTGAAAAAGCAAAGTTGAATCAAACCACCTTATATTTTAGAGATTATAGTTCAAGTTCAGTTTGAAGAAAAAAGATCTTTGACCAATGAAATGCAAAAGATGGAAGTGAGGAAAGATAGAATGAGTTGACGTGTGTCGGAAGATGTCTGATTTCAGTCAGTAAGTCAGTCAGTCAGAGGCAGTCAGGTATGCTTACCTGTGGACCAGTACGTGGCAGCGTCAGGTACTGGATACCTGGTTATTTGGTTTGAAGTCGTCGGAGGGAGTATGATCTTCGAGCTCGAGGTCAGCAGCCTTTGGGCAGCATAGGCATATTTTCATCGTCGAGAGGACGAAATGTATAGTGTGACATCACTGGGCAGCAGCATTAGCGTGTTTTCGTCGTCGAGAGGAGGACGTGCCGAGTGCGACCTCATTGGGCAGCAGCATTAGTGGGTTTTCGTCGTTGAAAGGACGACGTGTCGATGGCGACCTTACTAGGCAGCAGCAATGGCGTGTTTTCGTCATCGAGAGGTGTCGAGTGTGACCTCATTGGGCAGCAGCCTTGGCCAGAATTAGTGTGTTTTCGTCCTATGGAGAACAATGTCATGTGGAGTGTGGCTCCACTGGGCATTATTGGTGTATTTTTGTCAGTTGGGGAGCAACACTGTGTGGAGGGTTAACCTCATTGGCAGCATGGAGCTGTATTGATGACCTGGTGTATAGGTTTTTCTGCTGTTGCTGTGTCGTAAGCTGTAATCTCCTTAGGTGGAGTGTGACCTTTAAAGGTTGACCTAATGATGCCTTGTTTTGCCTAATTCTCAGAATTGTTTAGAAGACACACATTTAAGTAATGTAATATTTTACTGCTCTCTTACGATGTTTATTATTTTCATATTTTGAATGATTTAACTGTCTTTATATTTAATTTTGATGCTAATTAATTTTGAGCATTTTAATTATTTGGAGTAATGCTGCTGTTCATTTTGAATGTCTTTAACCCTGGATAGGTACGCTCCTCGGACACCCTTTAAGGGTATACTCGGACGCGAACGACCCCGACGCCAAAAAAAATTCTTGAAAAATCAGTTTTTGCAGTAACCTCCTTTTTTCTTTTGCCAAAAAAACTTCAAAGAATGCTTAAAACAACTGTAAAGATAAATACTACTCATCTGCAGAAAAACTATTTATTATAAATATTTTAGAAAATTAAGTAGAAAAAAAAAGACCTGACATAAAAATTCATAAAAAAAAAGTTTATACATATATACACAATTCCTTTTAGGAATTGATTCTTGAATGTTTAGGACACATCTTGATGTATTTTGGATGAAGTCAGACCCATGGAGGTGAAGATCTGAAATGAGAAAAAAAGGGTAACTTTTTTTGGCCAAAAAAATTTGTCCAAATTTCATGAATTTTTTTGGGTACCCAAATGAAATAGGAAGTGGCTAATTTTTTTAGGGAATAAACATATGTTATCCTAAAATAGAAATATGTAAAAAAGTCTTCATTATTTTGTAAATTACATTTATATCAGGGGCCATATCTAAAGGTAGTTTTTTGAGTACTTAGAAATTTCGTAAAAAAATACATATATTTAATATATAATATGATATTTATGCAGGTAAAAATATACCAAAATATCACAAATTCTATAGGGAACAAGAATATATATAGATAGGGCAGCTTACGCTTCGGATATGTCCACAAAATGGCCGCCAACCACACTGACTCAGACTCCCTAATCTGCCACTTGAAATGTAGGAAGGGTATGTCAATTTCAAGGTGTTATTTACTAATCTAATTATTATTGGATATGCATAAAAATTGTATGGTGGGTTGCTGGATAATTGACGATTATTTTAAGACTATAAAATAAAAATTCTGACCCAAAAAAATTTTTTTGAAGGGAAATAAAATCGAAAAAAAATAAAAATGTAAAACAATATAATATTTTAGCTAAAAAAAATTGATGATATTCAATCAAAAAAAAAAGTAAACAAAATTTTCCGACAAATAAACATCTAGAGGAATCATTACTCTGTGATAGTTCCTTAGTACGTAGTAATTTTGAAAGAATTGGGAAAAAACGAAAAAATGACAATCACCGGAAAATCGAACACATACCTATATATACGCCATATCTGGCTAAAAAAAAGATAGGCATGGGTAGCCAGATCATCTAGAAACACTTTCCAACACTATAAAAATATAAGTTTTGCGACACTACTTGCCAATTCCTTACGGTAACATGACTAAGCAAAAAAATGCAAAACAAATAAAAAGGGGCACTCGCGGAAAAATGGCTAACATTCTAATATACGGCATTTCAGAAAAAAAAAATTCAGCCACGTGCTAGGCAAACCATCAAGGCACATTTTCCGACAAATAAACATCTAAATGAATAATTACTCTGTGATAGTTCCTTAGTACGTAGTAATTTTGAAAGAAATGGGAAAAAACGAAAAAATGGCAATCACAGGAAAATCGAACACATACCTATATATACGCCATATCTGGCTAAAAAAAGAAGATAGGCATGGGTAGCCAGATCATCTAGAAACACTTTCCAACACTATAAAATTATAAGTTTTGCGACACTACTTGCCAATTCCTTACGGTAACATGACTAAGCAAAAAAATGCAAAACAAATAAAAAGGGGCACTCGTGGAAAAATGGCCATTCTAATATACGGCATTTCAGAAAAAAAAAATTTCAGCCACGTGCTAGGCAAACCATCAAGGCACATTTTCCGACAAATAAACATATAAATGAAATATTACTCTGTGATAGTTCCTTAGTACGTAGTAATTTTGAAAGAAATGGGAAAAAACGAAAAAATGGCAATCACAGGAAAATCGAACACATACTTATATATACGCCATATCTGGCTAAAAAAAAAATAGGCATGGGTAGCCAGATCATCTAGAAACACTTTCCAACACTATAAAAATATAAGTTTTGCGACACTACTTGCCAATTCCTTACGGTAACATGACTAAGCAAAAAAATGCAAAACAAATAAAAAGGGGCACTCGCGGAAAAATGCCCACCATTCTAATATACGGCATCTCAGATAAAAAAAAAGACATGCACGTGTTAGCCCAACCATCAAGGCACACTTTCTAACACATAAACATGAAAAAAAAAAATCAGTAATATACGGCAATTCCTTACTACGTAGTAAATTTTTACAAATATTGAAAAAAAACAGAAATTGGCAACCGCAGTTAAATACCCAATATACCAATAACTACGTCGTATCTGACAAAAACAAAATCACACATGGGTAGCCAGATCATCTAGACACACTTTCCAACACTAAAAAGGCAAAAGTTTTACGACACTATTTCGCAATATCTTACGGAAAAATGACTTGGCAAAAAAATGAAAAAAAATGAAAAAGGGACACTCGCGGTAAAATGCCCGACATTCTAATATACGGCATCTCAGATAAAAAAAAAGACATGCACGTGTTAGCCCAACCATCAAGGCACACTTTCTAACACATAAACATGAAAAAAAAATGAATAATATACGGCAATTCCTTACTAAGTAGTAATTTTTACAAATATTGAAAAAAAACAGAAATTGGTAACCGCAGTTAAATACCCAATATACCAATAACTACGTCGTATCTGACAAAAACAAAGTCATGCATGGGTAGCCAGATCATCTAGACACACATTCCAACACTAAACAAGCAAAAGTTTTACGACCCTATTTGGCAATATCTTACGGAAAAATGACTTGGCAAAAAAATGAAAAAAAAATGAAAAAGGGGCACTCGCGGTAAAATGGTCCTCGTGGTGATGAACGACATTTTAACTAAAAAAAAAATCATGCACATGGTAGCCAAACAATCCACCAAGACTTTCCACAACTGATAACCTATACAAGTTGCACCATTCTACAACAATTTCATAATACGTAATAACTTTGATAATTATGCAAACTACCTTAGAAGGGTAAACTCGGACGCGAACGACCCCGACGCGTCTCAGAAATCGGGGAAGGAGTACAGCTACAGCAATGCACATCTGGACACTACTAGAGCGTGTAGGGGAGACACCTCCTGCAGGTCGATCACCCACAAATTCAGTCACGGGGGTGAGTCACGTGAGAAAAACCTGTTTTTTTTTGACGCTCGGGGTCGCAAACGACCCATCGTACCTATCCAGGGTTAATTTTGTGCCTGATTATGGTTTTTTAATAACGTTGCATATAATGATGCAAATGGTCTGTTAATTAACTTTGTATTAATGTTATTTTTTTGGACTGACTTTGACTCATTTGTATAAAAGTAAATATTTAATTGTAATAAATTAGTTTAAGGTTACTTTATTTTGCTTGTTTAGTTCCTCCCTCCATTGCTGGGCTCTATCTCTGACAGTTTTTCCAGTCCCGAATATCTTAAAACTTAAAGAACCTGATGAACCATTAAGACGGTTCATAACACTGGGGCTGATGGCAGAAACAGGAACATGGCCAGTTGAAAATAGAATAGAGTATAAAAATGTTATGCTATTTCTTAACATCATAACATCAGATGACAAAGGGCTAGTTAAGGAGGTTGTGGAAGATCATATAAGAGAACCATATGGGGAATGTTGGAGAAAAAGTATCATAGAAATTTGTAATAACTCTGATATTGAAATGGAAAAAGTAAGAAAGTATAAAAACAAGAACTTAAACAAGAAATGAAAAAAAGTAAAGGGTCAAAAGATATTAAAAAAAAAAAATAGAAAAAAAGAAAGCAGAGATGACAAACCTGAGGTTTGTGAATAGTAATGGTAGAAGAGATTACAAAGGAGAACTTGACACTAATGAGGCCGTAATAGTTATGAAAACAAGGTTAAATATACTAGAATTGAAATAAAACTATAGAAACAGGAATGATAAGGATAGGCTTTGTGTATTGTGTAGGGAGGCAGAGGATACTACTGAGCATATTCTTAACTGTAATGAGTTAAGATTTTTAAATAATAAAATAGAAATAGGGAATTTAGAAACCCCAACTGGATAGGCTGCCCGGTATATTGGAGAGGCCCTTGAAGTTAGAAGTAAAATTATACAAGCTCTGAAGCTGTCTGTGTAGGAGGTAACTAATGATAATGAATTATATGCAGATTGCAGCGCTTTGCTGCACCTACTACCCTTCCTCTAGAAGTGTGAATCCCATAATTGCAGTTGTGGAGAGAGCAACAAGGAACCTGGAATCAAGGAGACCAGGATATAAACACTTCTTAAACATAGACACAAAACTGTTTTGGGACAATATGTAGTTTTTCGGGACAGGCCTTGGACCGCCAGACAATCGAGTCCAAAATGTCCAAAATCGGCTCTTTTTCAAGGAAATGATCACAGAATGAAATAATATTAAATTCACTAGTTTAGTCAATGCTTGTCCCAACAAACTGCATACTAGAAAAGGGTAGCGATCACCAGAAAATAGAGTAAAGATCATCACCTATCGAGTTTTTCCTGGGGAGTTTAACAGAATGAAATAATGAATTAACTAAATATGTAAATCTTTGTCCCAACAATCTACATACAAGGACCACTCGTCACATGAATGTCAGAAACAAGCGAGAAAAAAAGACAACAACTAACCCAAACTTCCCTTCCCAACCTCTCCTACAAGCCGTGTCCTTACCTTCCTAATGACCTAACTGGGGGCAATCGCCCCCTTGCGACCCCCCAAACACTGTCGTTATCATACAAACCCCACAAACCCACCCTAACCGAACCTAGTAGTTCCCAGGTCCCAACCCCTAGCCGGGGGCAAGCCCCGGACCCCCTTTGTAAGTCTCTCTCCTACACAAAAAAGCTATGTGCAGCACTCTAAATTATATCTTAACCGAATTGTAATAATAGAAAATTTACTCAGGATTACCTTAATATTTATAATCAATTAGGTCTAAATCCTCGGGTTCTTGGGCATTCACAGGGACCCCTAAAGTCACCTAAGAGTCTTTCTCGAAATAAAAAAAATGAAAAATTAGGGGGTAACTCAAGTGAAGTTCCGAAGTCTAAAAACTTTACTGTCTTCAAAGTATCAAGCTGATCTATACGAGTGATAAACTCAACACCATCGCTCAAACTATACGGAACATGTCTGTCCATTACGGCGTTTAGCGATGGAAAGGGTCGACCTCGTGCAGGTCAATCTTGGGTCGGGAGGGGGGATTCAAAATTTTGAAAGCACGCTGTCAACAAATGTAGGCCTACAAGCTCACGGAAATGAAGGGTTAGTTCAGGTGGTTTGTTTTACACGGGATTTATCTACCAGAACATCTAACTATATGTTGGCTAACCTAACCTTTGGTTGTATATATAACACATTTGTGTTTGGCATAATTTTAGCCCTTTAAAGTATTTGCTTGCTTGCTTGCTTATAGATTGTCCAGCCTTTTGCTGAAAATAGGCTCTTTCGCTAGCAGCCCGTCAGGCAAGCTCCCGGCTCACGCAAAACTTGCTCTTTTTAACAGTAGTTCTTTTCAGAGCAATTCAAACTATACAGGCAAAAGTTCTGATTACAGTGGTGCCACAATAATTTCACATGACTGGTCCTACAGCCACTCCGCTCTGCCCCAGGAGCATAGCCGCCTGAAGTTCTCATCCACCTGGCCTTGCAACCGCTCAGCTCCTTGAGCATGGTTGCAAGTGCGGCAGCTCAGCACCAACAGCATAACCGCCTGAAGACCAAGAAAACACTGTTCACATTCAGCACTTTTCTGGCACATTTTGGCTGTTTGACATCTGAAATGGCAATCCTGCTCACCACTCGACCTCAGTCCAGTGTTACCAACTGAAGTGACATGAATGTCAGAAACATGGAGTGTTGCTGAAAAATGTGATATAAATTGAACCTACCAGAAGTGCATCCATATAAAGTCGATCTTAATTGTAATTCCATATACTTTGCATGGACTTCCTTTGATATAGGCTACGTCTCCTTTCAGTAGAATTCTTCAATCATTAAATATTGGTTATAAAACTGCACCTAGAGCATAACCACCTGAGGACTAGAAAACCCGGTCCACATTTAGCACTTTTCTGGCGCATTTCAGCAGTTTGACATCTGAAATGGCAACCCTGCTCACCAGTCGACCTCAGTCCAGTTACCAACCATAGGAACATGTCCCTAAATATAGGGAAATCTACGTTCAGGTAAAATTGTGAAGAATTTTCTTCACTACTCTTCTTCTTCATAGTTTATACGTAGACTTTGTTATTGTTCGTGACGTCACGGTAGGGAAGAATGTGAGTAATGTCTCTTTCTTAAGCGAGTGTCACAAGATTAATACTTTTGTGTTGTTTGTATACATTATTCTACCGTAAGTATTTAGGTACAGTATTTTAAATCTCTTAATTACAACTCAAGTCTGCTAGTCTAGGAGGTATGGTTGTCCACACACGTGAGCCCGACTTGCTAAATTACCTTTTAGTTTCATTTTTATTCTGTATGCCAGTTGTTTAGAATTAGGATTATCTCTGCCCCCTGGAGTTGCAAGATTTCTCCTTGTATTCTAAATAAGTGTGTTGCTTGAAATTCACAAGGCACAAGGTTTTTGAGCCTGTCCTAAATGAGAGTTGGCACCTCAAGACTGTAGGCCTACGCACCAAGATACGCTTTTTTTTGGGAAGGAAGGAGGACGCAGGTGACCTGAACTCGACCTCACAAACATACAGGCCACGGTACGAAACGGAGCTGCCCAGTCAGGCTCCAATGTCAACCTCGTGCTCCCACTCTCCATCACTAGCCTGTCCCCTTACATAATAACTAGCTAAGGATACGTCGTAGAAGAGGTCAAGCAAATGACCAGTGTTAGTGCATAGCTGCTAATTCTACAGCACGTCGGTTCCAGTCTTGGGGGCTAGTTGGAGAGCTTGGAGGGGGCCGTTGACTCTGCAAATTAAGTACTGTAGGCCTAGTGAGCAAACTGAAGACCGCCACATTTAGGACACGGGCGCCCACAACATATAAAAATCTTGTGAGTTTAACTAATGGCCATTCCCCCTTTAGATAAGTTTCAATTTCTCATAAGTTAAGTTTAGGTATTATTTTGGCATTACATCTTTCGGGCTGCGTGCATGGAAATTAATGTATTCATATTTTTTTTTGATCTTGGTAATTGCTTGAGGTCACTGACCACATGTTGGGACCTCACAGCATCCTACCGCACAAATTGTTGATCAGAATGTTTTGACTTATTTATTCTGTTTGAGGTTTAATCCACGTGTTAATTCCGTTTAACGTTTTCAAGTTTTGTTGTAAATTCACTTATTCATTTTATCACATGTAAGCTTATAATTGAGTTACTGATATTTTTTTCCAATTTTTAATTTGTTGTGTTAAAATCATCGAGTTATTTCCATTCCTTTTTCTGTAATAAATCATTTGGAATAGATTACACATTTTGGTATCTTTAACCACATTATATGAATTTAGCTAATTTATACTATGGGACGGGTCAGAAGTACCCAAGGTGTTGAAAGTAACCTACTCTAAACAGGTAAGTTGGTATCAGCGAGTGTACGCTCTTTTACTTAGTGCTTTGAAGGTGAAGATCCCCATTTAACTTTACTTTATACTTTTATACTCCACTGTTCCCCCTTTTTTTTTATTGTCTCTAATTGCATTAACGTAAGATACCTGTACAGCATCTCACTGGGGTCACTGGGACGGAGTCGAAACAGAGCCTTAGAGTGAGATGACTCTAGCCCTGACAAAGCTAGAGTAGGCCATAAATCATTTCAGAATTAACGTGTGGAGTTCTCCGGCCTCTGGACAGTAAAATTACCTCCTTTTGTATTTGAGTGAAAGGTTAGTGAACTATGGCAGTAAAGTATTAGCAGGGCGTTTGTGTCCCGAGAGTAAGTGCTCATTATCCTCCCCTGTTGAGCTTTGGGTAATTGCCGTAGGGAGACTTTCCTGGACTAAGTTCCCACTCAGCCATTCACATAAAAATTCTCCACACGAGTGGTCCTTCGAACCGGATCTCTCGCCTTTGACTTTTGGATCATTAAATTAACGTAACCTAGCTTGATTAAGCTATAAATACCTCGCTATACCACACTTACCCACATGCACCAGCCACATTGTAGAAAGTGTAATGCCCCGACTTGAGTTGGAACAAGAGAAGAGTTTTGTAATTTTATAGTATTTGACACACGCTGAAGGAAGACAGTGTAACCAGGTTTATTTATGAGTTCTGAGACGACAGAACTAGAGATGTTCGGGTCATCGATTTAGGTTGCATGCTGCATGTTTAATATTAACTTGCGAAGTTCTATGCCCGTCGGTTCATATGATCTGTTCACCTAATTTTGGCATTTAACCAGAAAGTTCCGAGACACTGGAACTAAGGTATATCACTTTCGTTGTTCAGACTTCATTGTTTACTGCTCCAGGCGAGCATCGTTCATTTTGCTCTGTTCGACTTAATTTGCCAATCTACTTTTTTCCATAGTTTTGTACCTCGGTTTACCATCCTTTGTGCAAGTGCTGTAGTTTTCTTACTAACCCCTCTTGTAAGCTTAACCCCGTGTCCTTGGTCACAGAACTTTTAGCGCGATATTGCTAAGTCTACAATTTCACGTAGTCACTAAAAAATTTGTTAAAGGTCGTCTTACCCATGTGTAGCGTATCCTATTTTACTTGTGATTACCACTTGACAAGTGCGTCAATAATTTTACCTTCAGCCTCAGCGTAAATTTGCACTTTTGTCCTTTTTGTGAGAAACTTTTGCGTTTAACCTCTGTGTGAGGAAAGCTTTATGTAATGTCCTCTGTTGTGAGTGAGATTTAGTTATCCTTTGCATGAGGTAATTTCAAGTTTAGCCTTAGCGCGAGTGGTGTTTAAATTGTTTTGCGATTTCCATGTGCTACTAGTCACATTGAGTAATTTTTTGCGACTATCTAAGTTCTATTTACTTTTGTCATTTTGGTGCTAGCCTATACTGTATAGTTGTAAATTGTCATTGCCACTTACCACACTTTTTCATTGTGCATTTAACCAATCCATGGTCACTTCTTGTGCACACATAGCCGCACAAGTTTCCCAAACCTTTCGAGTAGGGTGAGTTTCCATTCCTCAGACATACCCATAAATCTTAAGAATTTATTTAACTTTGAATTTGCAAACTCCGCACATCCAAGGGTTTCATCCAAAATGTCTTTACAAATTCTTAATCTCGGTAACCCTCCACAACCTCAGGCTGAAGCTCTCAGCTTGGAGGAACTTAACTTACGGCTTGAGCAACAGGAGGTCGATTTCAAATTTCTATGCGAGGACGCAGATCTGGCCCTCCATAGCCTAAGTACAGTAGATCTTTCACGCATGTCGTCCCCTGGGTTGGATCACTTTAGCGTTCACATCGGAGGCATCAGGGACAAACTCAATGAATACAAACAGTTTTGGCGGTCTCATTATAAACATTCGACCGTGGTGGCGAATTACCCAATGCTGGTTGACTGTGCAAAACGAATTGAAACGGCCTTCAGTAGCATTGTGTTCCATAAGACCACTGGCAACCAAGCCCAGAATCAAACACCTGGCGCAAACCCGCAGACTGTTTATGTGTCCGTTGCCTCTGAGCCTGATCCCCCCATTTTTGAAGGTCGTAGGGAACGTTGGACGGGTTGGTGGAGCCTTTTCCGTCAAACCATACACGAATCTCCCAAATATTCCCCAGCGGATAAGTACAAGATCCTTCTACGGTGCCTAAGAGGACCAGCCCGGCGTCTTGCTGGAAAAAGGATCTGGACAGAGGGTTTGTACGAGAGGACCATCGCTAACCTCATCCAGGAGTACGAATCCCCTGATCTTGACCGTCATTTGCTGCGTAAGAAGCTCTTTAGTATGAGCCCCCCAGCGGATGATGGCCCTGACCTCAGACGTTTTCTGATGGAGTGGAACAATGCTGAGGAAGAATACGTGCAAGTGACCAAAGCCTCCTTGTCCGAAGATCTGTTGGAGCATGCCATCCTGAGTAAGCTAAACCCCACTCTCTTGGAGACAGTTTATCGCCGTTACAATAGCACATCCGTGTCCTTGCAAGAGTTAAAGGACGGACTATACGAACATGCACGCACAAAGGAGCTAGCCAAACTGTTGACGGAGCCAAGCAAAGACCGGCTTCCTGTTAAACCTTCTAACTCTGGAGTAAACGGCAATTCAATTACAAAATTGGCTAAGCCCTTCCATAGAACGACTAGTGATGCCCTTAAGCCGAAGACACCATCTACTCCAACCCAAAACCCAGCAAAACCCACTCAGAAGCGTGCACCGGAGCCGGCCAGAGCTCCCCCACCAACAGGTAACCCTGTTCGGTACAATTGTGTTTTCTGTGACCACAATGGTCACTCATCAACAAAATGCCCCCGGTTCCCCGATTCAAATAGTCGAATAACGCGGTTGAACCAACTAGGCTGTTGCACTAAATGTTTTTCGACGCAACATGTTACCCGTGATTGCGCCGCCCATGTTACATGCCCGAACTGCCAACGTGGTCACAAATTGCCTCTCTGCCCTAACATCTTGACCGTGGGTCACCAACCTGATGGGCCAAGAACAGACCCACCTTCTGTTCAACTTAATCAGATAGCCTCGAGTGAGACTGAGCAAACCAACCAGGCGAACGAAATAAACCCTGCTGTTCTACCCACCTTCACTGGCGATCTAATTAATGGAAAACTTAAACACACCACCCGAGTTTTCCTGGATTGTGGTGCCCAACGCACGTTTGTTCATCCCAACGTAGTCAAGTCACTGAACCTTGCTCCTGTCGGAAAAATCGTGTTCCGACTCAACTCGTTCAACATGGACGAACCACCTCAATGTTCAGACTTGGTGCAGTTCAATTTGAAAATTGGTCGCCGCAAGCATAAGGTCGTTGCCATTGTCAACCCGAACGTGGGGAAGAACATAAGGACGCCTGGATATACCCATGCAGTTCGCACTCTAGAGGCTAGTGGTCTACGTCTTGCAGACAGGCAGCCAGATGACAATGCCACTGGCATAGAGATCATCCTCGGAGCCGATTACCTTCCCCGACTCCTCAAGCGCACTCACAACATCAAGGGTGTCAACTTGTTCAGTACACCAGGTGGATATGTGGTTTGGGGAGAGCTGCCAGATTGGTCACGAGAAGGGACAGAACCCCCAGAGGTTGATAGTCTGTCGCTTACACTAAACCGCATCAGCGTAACAGACCCTGTGGGAGTAGAGCCCCCCGTTGAGAATCTTTGGAAACTCGATGCTGTGGGCATAAGCAATGAACCCTTCAGCCATCTTGAGGCACAGGCCGTTGATCTCTTCAAGCGTACTACACGGTACGCAAACGGAAGATACACAGTGCAACTACCCTTCAAGAGTGATAGCCGACCAGAGATAAATTTTGGTAGGGCTTTTGCCCAGCTGATGTCCCTTAAAAAATCTAAGGACCCTCAGTTATTCATCAAGTACCAGGCCATCCTTGACGAGTACATAAAGGAGGGCTTTATCGAGCCGGTCGAGCTAGAACCTCATAATGACGGACAAATGCACTACCTACCCCATCATCCTGTCCTCAAAAGTTCCACCTCCACACCGATGCGCATAGTATTCAATGCCTCGGCTAAATCGGGACCAAATTCAAGGTCTCTGAATGAATCCTTGTACACCGGGCCAAACTTGGCCTCAAAAATTCAGTCCATGATCCTCCGGTTTAGGGAAAAGCCATTTGGTTTGACGGCAGACATCTCTAAGGCTTTCCTGCGGATTGAGATCGCTCAGGAACACCGTGATTACTGTCGGTTTCTTTTCTTTAAGGACTCCAGTATGTCCGAAGTTGTTGCGTACCGCTTCAAAGTGGTCCTGTTTGGGGCCACCTCGAGCCCATATTTGCTCAACCAGACAATCCAACACCACCTGGATGCTCAAACGAGTAGTCTTGCCTCACAGCTTAAAACAAGCTTCTACGTTGACAACTTTCAACGTTGCTACGACTCGCCCACGGACATCCTTAGCGAAAGACAGTCCATAGAAAAAATTATGCTGGAAGCCAACATGCCCCTTGCCAAATGGACCACTAATGCCCCCATCTCGGGAGACTTCACCGAAACGGGTCCCCAAGATTACCTCGGTCTGGACTGGAACACCGCGGATGACACATTAGCCGTCAAGCTCCCCTCAGGACTGATGTTAGAGGACTATTCACACGTCAACACCAAGAGGAAGGTTGTCTCTCTGTTTTCTTCCATCTACGACCCTATTGGCCTGATCTCGCCGGTCACTATCCTCGGCAAACTCTTCATTCAGAAACTCTGGATGATGGATCAAAGTTGGGATTCACGCCTGAGCGAAGAATTGATCCGCGAGCTCGATGCCATTCTTAAAAAATACAAGGGTCTCGAGAACATTAAGGTGCCTCGAAATGCACATCAGGGTCACCAGGCTGCATTACATGTGTTTGCAGATGCCTCCAAACAAGCCTTTGGAGTGGCTTGCTACGTGGTCACAATTGAAGGTAAATGCCAGCTCCTCACAGCCAAGGCACGAGTTACCCCTAAACGTATGCTGGAATTGGACGAGAGTCAGTCCATTCCCAAGCTTGAGTTGACCGCACTCCTGTTTGGATGCCGACTAGCCCAGTATCTGATAGAATTACGTCCAGAAACATACGTCTCTACGACAGTGTGGTCCGATGCCTCCACGGCCCTGCAGTGGGTACACAGCCGGCAGAGCACGTCCCCATATGTTCTCAATAGGGTTGAGGAGATAAACCGTATAAGGTTGAACTGTCGGTTGCTTCTCAAGCATGTCCCCACATCCTGCAATCCCGCGGACCTGGCGTCGCGGGGAGTAGCCGCCAAAGTCGTCCTCAAGTCCAACTTATGGCTTCATGGACCAGCCTGGCTGATCGACGTCTCAGCTTACCCGGACCAAAGCAGATTCCCTACTGAATGGGAGATAAAAGCTTGTCCCATCAGACTTCTACCACCGCAAACTCAAAGATTTGCTCATTTCTCATCTCTTGATGAGGCAGTTAGGAGCTATGCAGCCTTGCTGCGCCTGACGAGCGGATGGACCGAGCACAAATTCCCCCATTTAGTCCAAAGGTTCCCACGAAGACCACTTACCGCCATCATTCGTGTGTCACAGGCGGCCAGTTACCCCCAAATATTACGACAATTGCAAGGTAAACCCGCCTTGTTGACGTCCGATGAACGAGCCTTTATCGGACAACGGAAGCCCTATATTGACAATAACGGTGTTCTAAGAGGCCGATCCCGCCTCAGTGATGCACCCCCGGAGTCCGGCTACATGGACCCCATTCTCCTAGAGTCCCACTGTGCTCTCTGGAAACTTATTGTTGAGCATTGGCATGAAGTGCTACTGCACTGTAACACCTCCACTCTTCTTGTCCACTTGCGCAAGGAATTTTGGGTTCCCCGAATGCGCCAGCAAGTGAAGAAGATTCTCAAACGGTGCATACATTGCAAAAGAGTACAAGGCCAGCCGTACCCAACCCCACCGTTAGCTCCAGTCCACCCTAACCGCCTCAATGCTGAGGTCCCTTTCAGAGTAACTGGACTGGACTACACTGGCGGCTTCAAGGTGCATCATTCCCATGTGGACATGGTGTACGTACTGCTGTTTACCTGCGCTGCCACGCGGGCAGTAGCTTTAGAAACTACTACTTCCTTGACAGTTGTGGAACTAGTCCAAGCGATACGAAGGTTCGCTGCCCGATTTGGGATGCCCCAGTGCCTTGTGTCTGACAATGCCTCAACCTTTCAAGCTGGTCAGACACTCTTGACAGAACTCATACAGCACCCTGTTATCGACGGGTTCAAACGGGCCCACAACCTCACTTGGAAGTTCATCACTCCTCGAGCCCCGTGGCAAGGAGGGTTTTACGAGCGCTTGATTGGGTTTACCAAACTCAACTTGCGCAAAGCCACTTACCGTTGCCACCCTACGTATGATGAGTTTGTGACCTTGGTCCGAGAAGTAGAATGCGTGGTGAATGATCAGCCTCTAACATATCTGGATGCTGACGACCCCACTGATACGCCTTTGACCCCAAGCCACCTGCTCTATGGTCGAACCCTCTCATTAGCACCTCAAGTCCACCTGGCTGACTTGACTGATCCTACTTTTCGAGAAGGGGACATCCTCCGCAAAGATTACCAGAAGCTGACCAACATGCTGCAAACATTCCTGAAGAGGTGGAAGTACGACTATGTCAGTTCCCTTCGAGAACGACACCAGAAGTCTAGTCGCCTCCACCCGAACATCCCTAGAGTTGGAGATTTATGCTTGTTGATTCTGGACGAGGTCAATCGAGAGGAGTACCCTTTGACCCGTATACTCCAAGTATACCCAGGTCGAGATGGACACATTAGAACAGTCAAGGTCCGCTCTGCAAATGGAGAGTATGTACGTCCAGTCAACCGTCTCATACCTTTGGAGGTTAACGAAAATGGCCAAACGCTATCCGAACCAAGTGAGGAGGAACCTCCTAACACCCCTCCTCTCGAAAATCTCGACAGTCCTCCTAGAGACCAACTGACCGAGAGAAATGATGAGACCACAGCCGAAGCTAGGTCTCCTGTAGTCATCGCGGCGCCCCGCCACGACAGGCCTATACGGGCCTCTGCTGAACGTGCGCGAGCCCTATTCCAGGAGATCTTGTAGTAGCTTTACATAGTCTTCATCAACCATGTGAAGGACTGCTGAAGTTTTTGATTTGTCCTTCCCTCCGCTCTTATCTTGCAGTTGTAGTTACCCTTTTGTACTAAGTCACAGTTAACTCTGTTTTACTTCCGCTTGTATACGTACCACTTTTGTTTGACTCTCGCTTGTAAATCGTACTTCGCACTCATCTCGTACGCGGTTGCGGTTCAACTTAATGCCAATTGCTGACATAGCATAGCGCAACTAGTCACATTCATTCTTTATTCATTTAGTATACAGTACTCATCTCATATACTAACATCTAATCCACATTGCATTAGTCTACACTAACCCTTCTCCTTTTCCTCCCTTTATCCCCAGGGTGTGAAGAATTTTCTTCACTACTCTTCTTCTTCATAGTTTATACGTAGACTTTGTTATTGTTCGTGACGTCACGGTAGGGAAGAATGTGAGTAATGTCTCTTTCTTAAGCGAGTGTCACAAGATTAATACTTTTGTGTTGTTTGTATACATTATTCTACCGTAAGTATTTAGGTACAGTATTTTAAATCTCTTAATTACAACTCAAGTCTGCTAGTCTAGGAGGTATGGTTGTCCACACACGTGAGCCCGACTTGCTAAATTACCTTTTAGTTTCATTTTTATTCTGTATGCCAGTTGTTTAGAATTAGGATTATCTCTGCCCCCTGGAGTTGCAAGATTTCTCCTTGTATTCTAAATAAGTGTGTTGCTTGAAATTCACAAGGCACAAGGTTTTTGAGCCTGTCCTAAATGAGAGTTGGCACCTCAAGACTGTAGGCCTACGCACCAACATATGCTTTTTTTTGGGAAGGAAGGAGGACGCAGGTGACCTGAACTCGACCTCACAAACATACAGGCCACGGTACGAAACGGAGCTGCCCAGTCAGGCTCCAATGTCAACCTCGTGCTCCCACTCTCCATCACTAGCCTGTCCCCTTACATAATAACTAGCTAAGGATACGTCGTAGAAGAGGTCAAGCAAATGACCAGTGTTAGTGCATAGCTGCTAATTCTACAGCACGTCGGTTCCAGTCTTGGGGGCTAGTTGGAGAGCTTGGAGGGGGCCGTTGACTCTGCAAATTAAGTACTGTAGGCCTAGTGAGCAAACTGAAGACCGCCACATTTAGGACACGGGCGCCCACAACATATAAAAATCTTGTGAGTTTAACTAATGGCCATTCCCCCTTTAGATAAGTTTCAATTTCTCATAAGTTAAGTTTAGGTATTATTTTGGCATTACATCTTTCGGGCTGCGTGCATGGAAATTAATGTATTCATATTTTTTTTTGATCTTGGTAATTGCTTGAGGTCACTGACCACATGTTGGGACCTCACAGCATCCTACCGCACAAATTGTTGATCAGAATGTTTTGACTTATTTATTCTGTTTGAGGTTTAATCCACGTGTTAATTCCGTTTAACGTTTTCAAGTTTTGTTGTAAATTCACTTATTCATTTTATCACATGTAAGCTTATAATTGAGTTACTGATATTTTTTTCCAATTTTTAATTTGTTGTGTTAAAATCATCGAGTTATTTCCATTCCTTTTTCTGTAATAAATCATTTGGAATAGATTACACATTTTGGTATCTTTAACCACATTATATGAATTTAGCTAATTTATACTATGGGACGGGTCAGAAGTACCCAAGGTGTTGAAAGTAACCTACTCTAAACAGGTAAGTTGGTATCAGCGAGTGTACGCTCTTTTACTTAGTGCTTTGAAGGTGAAGATCCCCATTTAACTTTACTTTATACTTTTATACTCCACTGTTCCCCCTTTTTTTTTATTGTCTCTAATTGCATTAACGTGAGATACCTGTACAGCATCTCACTGGGGTCACTGGGACGGAGTCGAAACAGAGCCTTAGAGTGAGATGACTCTAGCCCTGACAAAGCTAGAGTAGGCCATAAATCATTTCAGAATTAACGTGTGGAGTTCTCCGGCCTCTGGACAGTAAAATTACCTCCTTTTGTATTTGAGTGAAAGGTTAGTGAACTATGGCAGTAAAGTATTAGCAGGGCGTTTGTGTCCCGAGAGTAAGTGCTCATTATCCTCCCCTGTTGAGCTTTGGGTAATTGCCGTAGGGAGACTTTCCTGGACTAAGTTCCCACTCAGCCATTCACATAAAAATTCTCCACAAAAATTACTGGAAGTTTAGGGACTTTCCAGCTATATAAGAAAATATTTCTTTTTTCTAATTCATTGATTAATTAATAATGCCAGCATATTAATTGATGAGAATGATTCACTCACGACAAGACTCAAACAAGATGCTGATGAAAATTTTGTTTACAATGAGATGCATGTCATTCCTTGCATATTGCTGCAAGCAAAGTGCAGCTAATTTGCCTATAAATATAGAGGATCTGATTCGTAGTACCATCACACCTTTTTTATTCTTAGTTTAAAAATCAAGCTGAATTATTCGAATTGCAACACTACCTATCAGTAGAGAAAGCAAAAATTCTTAGACCCACTGACACACGCTGGCTTACTTCACAAAAGTGTGTGGAATGTATTCTTAATCAATGAGAAGTGTTGAAATTGCCTTTTTATATCCAAGCTGTAGTTGAAGATAAACTAGTTTAAGCAGATCTTATAATGAAAGACCTCTACAGCCAATTTACTAAAGCATATCTCACATTCATGAATCATATTTTGACCTATTGCAATCAGCGTTGTTTTAAAATAAGCTTAGTCTCATTAACATTCTCTAAGGAGAGAACTTGAGATTAATTAGACTCTTATGGAAAAACTTTATGAAGCCCCAAAATTGAGCCTTTTAGATCAACTCATCTGCTTCCTATAAATAAGATATGTTTTGGATCTGAATGTGAGAATGTTCATTCAACAGAGTCAAAAGAACTGGCATTTGCAGTTATACATAAATTCAGACATTATTTGGTGAAATTAAAAATAAAGTTACCATTATTGAAATAAAATTGGCAAATCCAGCAGTAGCACTAGATCCATATACTGGGGACAAGCGGATACTTTGATAGCAAAGTATACCCATTTGTTAAGAGTCAGGACATAATGAAGATAATGAGTGGGGAGATGTCCTACCTTCTTATTTTAGTGTAGATGAGACTGAAATGTTGTATAAGAAGAGTTTTGGTCTCATTTAAAGAATATCTCTGATCAATGCGAATTTAGCAATAATGCCCTCTTGCGAAATTAATTATAACGTCACTGCATTCGAAGGCAGAGACTGAAAGGATTTTTTTCAATTATGGTAGATTCCAGGACCAAGAAACGTAACAAAATGGGGTTCAACTCAATTTTGTTTGTCAATCCTACCTAAAGTTCACTAATCTAACAGCAGAATTTTCTTGAGTGTTGTTTTTGTGTAATCCTATTTAGGTTGTCAGTGAATAATATTTAAATAGAAGCTCTGTTTTAATAAGTTTGACTAACCTTATCATAACGATTACTCATTTAATTGCATAAGGGAAAACATAGGGACAATTTTTTTTTGTTAATTTCGGGACATTTTGATAAATTCTTAAAGACTTGGTCGTGCTTCATGACTATGTAGAACTGCATACAAAATTGGTTATTGGTAGATGTATAAAATATATACACTTGTTTAATCTTAAATTGTATACATATTGCACAATACAGTATTGCATAGAATTGTTTATTGTATATGTACACTATGTATGTGGCCAGTTGTCAAATAGTCAAGTCGTCCGGATGAAAAGAGTGATACAACTGTACATACAGTATCTGAAAGTGTGATTCATTATTACTAGAGAGGACTAATAAAGTTTTGTGCTTATTTTGCAAGTGTATGATGACTACTGGGTAAATTTTTAGTTACATTCATGGCAACGATACTGTAGTGTTACGTACTGTACTGAAGCCTTACCATGTCCAGTGCATAGTTTAAACGTGGGCACATGTACTGTACACTTATTGATATGTTTTAGTATAATTATAAACCTTTTATACTGTGATAGATACCAAGTAAAAACAATATTAGGCAGTACATAGTGGGTTAACTATCTGAGCGTAGGCAATGGGCAGTTCGTTGTTGGGTTAGGAGTTATCCCACCCTAGGGCAGAAAATATTCGTAAAATTGTACTGTTCTGTTACCTAGCCCTCCCTAAGAGTTAGGTCTGACTGCATATTGATGTGAAAACAGATACTAAAACAACGAATTAGGCCTATTCCACAAAAACTGAAAATCCTTAGTAAGCCTGTTCGAAAAATGTTATGTGTAGGAAAAGTTTCATGAATAGGCCTATCATTAAGAATGACTGTTGTAGGTACACCATTCATTCTGATACAAAACGAAGTTTTTGCTTACCACCTCTGTAGACTTATTTTGCAATGGATAGAACTTAGTATACCGACTATAATGATCAAAAACAGTCAATACATATGTGTAACCACTGGCTTCATGTTTTTAACACATGACACATTCACTTACGGCACAGTGTAAAATCCGGACGTCGGATGCCGTCCGGGAGAATAGAAAATCGCTTGTATCACCGGGAAAGACCCGAAAATACACCTCTTTTTTGTGACTGGTAATGTTCACTGATACTTTCTGTTATTTTCTGAATAAATGTTCGAAAAAATATTTGTTTATTTTCATGTTATTGAGAATATCACTTAATACATAGTGTAATGTTGACGTCCGATTGAGATTATTCTCAATAAAATGAAAATAATTCAAAAATTTTCGAATATTTAGGCCTATTCAGGAAATAACAGAAAGTATCTGTGAACATTACCAGTCACATTACCAGTCTTTTTCAGTGATACAAGCGATTTTCTATTCTCCCGGACGGCATCCGACGTCCGGATTTTACACTGTGCTAATGAAGGCTAATAGAATAGGTTTTCAATAGTGTCAATTGCTGTGGGAATCCCTACTATGCATATCAGACCCTATGACATACTGTTTTTCGCAAATATCTTTGAAACGAAGACTCGGATCAACATGATGCTTTAGCACAGAGTGTTTCACACACTCCGCTAATTTTTAACACTATTTTACACTGTCAAATGCTGCTAATTATGGCGTTTACTCTTGACTGTGAAGTCAAAAACCTGCGTGAGCCATTTACACATTCGAACAGGTGAGGCGTGACGTATTTGTGACGTCTATCCACCCATTACCTCCACTCCTGGCTTCCCCTACTCCCTTTCCTCCCCTCTTACTCCCCTCCTTATCCCCCTACCTCTTTCTCCTCCATACCTCCCTTACCCCTTCCTCATCCCCCCCTCTCTCTCTCTCTCTCTCTCTCTCTCTCTCTCTCTCTCTCTCTCTCTCTCTCTCTCTCAAACGGGAATGGCTGTTACCTCTCTCTCTCTCTCTCTCTCTCTCTCTCTCTCTCTCTCTCTCTCTCTCTCTCTCTCTCTCTCTCTCTCGGCTACACGGTATATGAAGCCAGACACAAGTATGACGAATTAATGACAGATTAATAAAAATTATATGCCGAGTAAAGTTTGATCGTTTATGCAAACAATCGTAATCGATGTTCTTGCTTCTTTGACGGTTATACCGTATTTGGTAAGTGCAGAAGGTAACAGTGATGAGGAAGATGACCTGTTTGTTGAGAGTGATGAATATGAAAAGTAAAATATGTGGTCAGACATTTATAGTATTAATCTAGCCATCATATACTCGCTGTCTATGTATGTCTGCAATGACTTCTTAACATATGGCAGCCTTTTCCTAATATTAGAATAAATTATTCATATATTTATCACTTCAATTTCATTTTAAGTTTTTACTCTGCATCGGATTCCCACTTCAGTTCCACCCCAATCCTTTCCATCTCTTACACAATTTCTTATAAATGACCAAGTAGCCTATGTAGCTGACCTACATACTTCATCCCATCATACGTTCAACATAACCTATGGGTATTAGGGTCGCATACTCGTATAACTTTCAATGGTTGTATAATTGTCAAACAAACCTCATACAATAATTAAGCAACAACAAGTTGCGCTGGAACAGGAATCAGGGTCATACATAAAACACCCTACCATACTTAACATATATACATTCGAGTTATCCGCCATTATAAATAAGTCATAGGTGTGCATAGCTTCATTTCTTCGTGTGCACAGAGAGAGAGAGAGAGAGAGAGAGAGAGAGAGAGAGAGAGAGAGAGAGAGAGAGAGAGAGAAGGAGGATTGAGGGAGATGAAAGGGAGGTATGGAGGTGAAAGAGGGCGGGAATAGGGAGTAGGAGTAGGGTAGGAGGGAGGGAAAGGGAGGGATGGTGGTAGTAGGGGAAGGCAGGGGTGGAGTTAGTGGATGAATGGACGTCACTACTACGTCACGCCTCACCTGTTCGAATGTGTAAATGGCTCATGCAGGTTTTTGACTTCACAGTCAAGAGTAAACGCCATAATTAGCAGCATTTGACAATGTACAGTAGTGTCAAAATTTAGCGGAGTGTGTGAAACAATCTTTGCCAAAGCACCATGCTGATCCGAGTTTTCGTTTCAAAGATATTTGCGAAAAACAGTATGTCATAGGGTCTGATATGCATAGTAGGTGACCTGACAATGATTCATGACCGAACTTTAAAGCTACCTTTGTTAAATCCTTAGGATCTATTGATCTCAAGTGGATGGAGTTGTCAGCTTTATCTGCACTGAGATATAACAAGCCTTCATACAACAGGAACTAAGTAATCAAAGCTCTAGGAAACCTCTTACCCTGTTATTTGCCACCTCTAGAAAGGTTATTAGTTCAGCTGACCTTGTTTCCTCTAACTGCATTTTTATAAACTAAACCTTTCTCAGACCGAGATAATCATCCCTACTCTGATAAAAAACTGCTCTCATTAGTTGATCTACCACCTGAATATTTCTACCTTGAACCAGTAATCCTGCATCTGAATTACCCATCTGCTCATTCTAGAGGAATTGGTCTTCCTTTTAAACACCGATAATAGAGGTAGATGATCTGTGTGAATGGCAAGTGGAACACCGCAATAAAATGATGGATCCTACGACATGCTAAGACAATAGCGAGTACTTCTCTCTCAATGGTACTGTGGCACTGCTGAACTGGCAGAGACTAATACTCTGGGCATAATTTTGAATACAAATTGGCGCTTGACGTCGGAGACTGACGAATCTTCATTTGTAGGGGCAGTTGAGGGAAAGGCTGATTCGCACAGATTTTCTATTTCTTTACTTCTTACAAGTGATAGTACATTAACAGGTACTCCAAAACTGGTAGGCCTATTCCTCAACCATGTGCAACCAAGGGAGAACAAGACGTGACCAAACCTCTGTCAACCATCGACTACGTCTGACCTGCAGCAACTTAGCTATGCTCCGGGATCGCAGCTTAGTTCTAGGAAGATTTTACTCTGAAAAGACTCCTATTAGCTTCCTTTCTTTTCCAGAATGACCTGGACCACAGTCAACCACTAATAAATGATATAAATTATCTGTCTGTAATGAGTAACATCAATAGCTAGGTGGTGTCACTTCACTTAATTCGCCTACTTTTTGCATCACAGGAGTGAGGATCTGTGGACTGAAAAATATCACAACACTAAACACATTCTTCACACATTCTCTGGAAACTTCAGTATCCAACTTTTTGGCTAAATAGAGTGTTCTCTCAATTCTCATAAGGTGTTCATTTAGCAACTCTGTTAGAACAACTACAGGACTTGCACATTACTCACCAACCAACTCTTCTTAACTCTCATCAAAATATCAGCTTTTACTTTTCTCAGTAGGCACCACCTAAACCATGATACTTGATCCAAACTTTATGATCATTTCATCCAATATTCCCAAAAGTCTCCTAATTATAATCTCTACAGCTCACTATTTCAGTTTCCTCTGACAGGATTGTCTAGCTTTACTCTCTCAATTTCCTTACTAATTATCAACATGGACTGCTCACCTCCAGGATCTTCATAACATGTAGCTAAATGCAACTCTTCACATGAAAGGTTCGATGCCAGGAAGATTAGAAATAAATGAAGATCAAAAAGGCCCTTCACTCATTGCTCGATTCGAAGAGTTTCCAAAGGTTAAGGATTTACTCGCTGTGTGCACTGCTAGGACGTGCGCTTTTGATGTATTGGCTTATAGGAACTATGAGACCTCTCTTGAAAAATCTACTTATGTGAAGACATACCTACTAACAAGCTTGTATTTTCCCGTAGGGAAAAAATCCACTCACGTGAAGTGAGCCCAAACCTTCCAGCTATAGAATAATGACCCACCTATGTAACAAAAACTGAAAATAATTCCTTCCTTGTAAGCCTATCTGTAACTTCAGGGACCTTATTCCTCCTCTGAAACATTAACTCCTTCAATTCTTAGCATTTGCAATTCTAAAGCAGCTCTTCTACCGAGTAACTCAGGGGACTTTGTAATGAACCCAAATGTATTCAAGTGCCTAATTACCACATCAGTAACGTCTATCGATTCAACTTTATAAGAACTGGCTACGCTCTTAATTTTTCCATATTGATTCAATAGTTTTTAATATATTAGAGCACAATCTATGGTGCCAAGCTCAACCCAAATTTCAGTCTTATAGAGAAAAATGTCTGGCCCTTATAGTTCACTAGTTGATTTGGCCACAATATTTTGTCAAAACTAACCTATAAGATTAAAATCCACAAGAGACATATTCTCACCGGTCTATCGCCATTAGAGAAAAGATAACTAAAATCCCTTCGACAATCCACCTGTCCACTTCTGTCTTCCAACCCTAAAGCTTCTTATCACAACATATTTGTCAATAATACATTTTTTTCAAAACCACATGACTGCATCCAGCAAACACAAAATGAAAGACTGTGTCTTCAAAGGGAACTCATCCCTCTCACCACTAAGTCTATGCTCAATTTCTAGAGAAACTGAGGCTCACTTTAGACGAGTGCTCTGATTAGAAATCAATGAAGCCCTTCCCACGATGCCCGTTGGGAAGCTCTTCTTAGTAGCAGTGATCTACTAGCTGTGTGGTAACCCACATAGTTTTGGTGTAGTGATGTACAGAAACAACAAGACCACTTGTGAAAAATCTGATCCAGTGAAGACATGCCGCCTGAAAAGCAAAAATTTTCTTTTATGGAAAAAAATCCTCTCATGTGAGGCAAGCCTAAAGCAACATCAAAGATGCCAAAACATACCTTGCCCTGGGCTACTGATGAGACACCTCCTAATTTGTCAATAACCAACTCCATCACTACACGAACACCACTAACCAGCTGATATGACATTACAGCCCTCAATTCTGCAGGGTGAATGTGGTTCGTTTGGGGCAGGCATAAACTTTATTATTATCAAATCAATTTTCTTTTTGGGGACAATGGTGTTTATTTTGCTCTGGAATGCAATAATATAAAGCTAGGAACCAGGAGTGAAGCCGGTTAGGAAACAAACACAGAGCTGAGACATATGCATAGGGTAAGATAAGCATAGGGCATTCTAAGGGGGGTTGCAGGGGGCGTAGCCTTCGGAGCAGTAAGGATACAGCTCCTGGAATAGATTAGGTGGTGTTTATTTCCACTTTAAAATGTGTTTTTTAAGTCATAACTTGTTAAATGGGTGTCAAATTTCATAACTTATGGTTGAAGAACTACATTTTAAAAGGAAGGCAACCACAAGAATACCATCTAACCTAATAGCCGTATTCATAGCTTACCCTCAGACTAAGTCTCAACTCTGTTTCCTTCTCCACTAGCAGGGTAAATTTAAATCCTAATATTTCTTAAATTGTAAAACTACAATAGCTTCACATCGTATTTCAGACCAACACAAATAATATTTCTCCATAAAGTAAATCAATTTGACAAGTCATAGTAAAGTTTAGGCTTTTCCCAGTGAACTATATTCACCAAAAACTGGCAAAGTCGGATATTACCTGTAGCTTAGTAACTAAGATTACCTTTTTTCAGCCAAGATACAACAATGTCCATTGTGATCTTATACAACATGCTTTCTTGGAATAGGCCAGGATAGATTGTAGTTATACATCAACCAAACATTTAAAGCGTTCATTTTTGAGTGATGAAATTGGCCATGTGCCTTAGAAACCAATCAGAAATAGATCAAATATACCAGTATTGGATGATGAAATACTCAAATAATCTGAATAATACAGCAAGCGATATATAACCCTGGAAAGGTATGATGGGTCGTATGCAACCCCTACAGCATTTTCAAAACCTGTTTTTTCCCCATAAATCATCAGCTGTCTCGAATATGGAAGTGATCGACCTGCAAGGGGTGACTAGTCTACATGCTATTGTCTGCTTTAGGACTGATTTTCGTCTAACTTCCCTCCTTCCCCGTTTTTTTACCCCCCCCCCCCCCCCCCTCCCCAGGGGTCGACCTCGACCCTGACATACCTTTATAGGGGTAAGTGATCAAACAGCAAAGTTATTACATAATTATAAATTGTCGAACAGTGTTGATACTTGTTGGGTTCTTTATAGTTGGAAAGTGTGGGTGGATGGTGTGTCTACCACTTGCATGACATTGGTTTTGGCTTAGATGCCATATATTGCCATGAGGTCCATTTTCCCTCAAATGCTAATTTCTGAATTTTTTTTATTTTTTGCAAATTTGATTTTTTTCTATTTATTTTGAATTTATCTTCAATAATGGCCAGCAGGCAGTATTCCCTCGGCATGGATGTCATCAACACACTTCTAATGGAGTTAGAAAAGAGATGTTGATGATAATATGGAGCTTGCAACCCTATTCTTCATTTCAAGTGGTAGATTGGGCTGTAAGAGTTGTTGCGGTCTGCGGCCATTTTGTTGACATACCCGAAAGGTAAGTTGGCATATCTCTATATATTCTTGTTCTGTATAGAATTCGTGATATTTTGGTATATTTTAATTCATAAATATCATATTTTATAGGAGATACAATGATTTTCATAAGAAATTTACATTGTGAAACTAGGCCGTCAAAAAATGACCTTTAGATTTCGCCCCTGTTATAACAGTAAATTACATCCTAGTGCACATTTTATTATGTATTTATGTTCTAGGATAATATGAGTTTATTCTATAAAAAAAAATTAGCCTCTTCCTATTTCATTTGGGTACCCAAAAAAATTCATGAAATTTGGACACATTTTTTTGGCCAAAAAAAGTTACCCTTTTTTTCTCATTTCAGATCTTGACTTCTATGGGTCCAACTCATTTCCAGCAATTACACGCTGTTGCTTTGCCATCTAAGAAGGTGTCCCTAAAGGGATTTATGTGTATATGTATATTTCTATTTTTTGTGAATATTTACGTCGTCTTTTATTTTGTATAATTAAATTTTTAATATATTTCCAATAAATAGTTATTTTGTAGATGGGTATCATTTATATTTTCAGTAGTTTTTAGCATTCTTTGAAGTATTTTTAGCAAGTCAAACAATACAGATTGATGCATAACTAAATTTTTCCTGAATTTTTTTTGGAGTCGGGGTCGCTCGCGACCGAGTATACCCTTAAAGGGGTGTCCGAGTAGCGTACCTATCCAGGGTTAAGAGATTTCCTTAATTCTCTTTGCAAAGGATTTGATTAACACAGTAAATACTAAAGATTAGAAGGGTTCCAACCATAGCCTCCACTTTCCTCTTCGTGTAATTAAATCATGTTTAATGTTATATAAAACTTGCTTCATTTATGTTATCAAAAGCAAATTTTGGGGGGTTTTTATAACTATCATTTAATTAATTTCATGATAAAAATATTAAATGTGTATAACTACTTACTTTAATGTTCAGTTTTTAAATACATGAAGTTTCCAAAGGCAGTCCTTATGCCCCTCTCTCTCTCTCTCTCTCTCTCTCTCTCTCTCTCTCTCTCTCTCTCTCTCTCTCTCTCTAAATATAACTTCTAATTTTATATGCATGCGAGCCTCAATATGATATACCGTATAAGTTAGCAAAGTCAAAACTCAGAGTTTCTAACCTTATTTGGCAAACTTTGAATGCATACTTTCATCATTGTTACTATCTAAGCAACATCCCTTGTTGGAAAAATAGCGCAGTGAGGAAAGGAAATAACAATCACTATATGCTGCAGGCAGTATTGTTGAGAATTTTCAACAAGTCCATCTGACAAGTGAGCAGCAGCTAATATACAAAAGCTCCTACTGGACGCAAACACACCCAGATTGCCCAGAGCTTTCGCCCTAGCTCTTAATTTAGCGACATAGCAATTGCTACACGGAGAATGCACGCTTGTTGAAGTTGCTCAGCCCAAAGAGCGTGACTGCAGGGATGTTAATTTACTTTTCCTTACACAGGGCCTGCCAACGTGGTCTTCTGGCACTTCAAAAAACCGGCTCCTCGTAGAACACAACAGCACCATCTAACCTAACTCAGGAGCCGTACCCTTACTTACCTGGATGCTACGTTCCATGCAACCAACCATATCCTCACCTTACTCTGCGACTAAGTCTCAGCCCTGTTTGTTTTCCAACTGGCTTCACTCATAGCAAGTGGTAGAGAAAGTTTTATAGTAGCAAGTCTTAGTGAGTAGAAGAGACTGGGATAGTCAGGGTTGCCATGCCGGCAAACCCAAATTATGGTACAGGACTCTACAAATTATGGTATTTGACTTGAAATTATGGTCCATATATAATAAAATTATATTCATTTCATAATATCTTATCGTATAATCTTAATGCTGAATGACTTTTAACATTTGGACTATGCCTTATATTTAGGCAGTCTTGAAGCATGACACAACTCATGATGCGCCGGCATCATCACACTAAAAAGAGCCTGGATAAATAGAAAGAGCTCGGGAGAAATAGAGGGCACCCGGGAAATAAGTGTGAATAAAACATCACAAATATGGAATAAGGAATAAGGTTTTTAGGTTCTAATGATTCTTTTTTATATACATCTTGAAGATACTAAAATAACAAATGAACATATTAAAATAGAATGGCATTACGTGTATTCGTCTGTGATATTCTGCTCATCTCTTTTACATCGTGTAGATTCTTTTAAAAACAAAAACATCTTCCTCTTGGAATGTTCGTAAGTAAAGGGTCTTAATTTGCCATCATTTATAAGAGCCTTCAACAGATCATCTGTGCCTAAAAAAACAGCCACCATTGTTCTTTCCTTCTTGTGGTAAAATATGATATTTCATGCGAATATATGTGATATCTGGATATAATAGGCTTTCTTTGGCAAAATTACAATATTGATTCTAAAATGACATTGAAGCATTATTGCCCTTAACTCACTACTGCATGTGAGTGACATTTATTATTGTTATTATGGTCGGCAAAACTCTGGTTTTACCATTATTAACACACGTACCTATCTCAAGCTACATTTTCTATATCAACTTGATTTCTATACAACTATTTTGAAAAGTGTCCGCAGAGAAAGCTGCTGCTTTGCCGCCACTCAAAGGGTTCTTGCTCTGCAGTGGATTGCTTTGCTGTCAGGTGAACAGGGATGGGCTGTGCACGTCAACCGTGTGAGTCATTATTAAAGTATAATAATTAGCTACAACTTGTTATATTATTACTAATCTGAAATAGGATCCCATATTGCATTACTTTATCAGTCTAGGTTTGATGTTTCTGTATGGTGGGTAGCAATAACCCTGCAATGTGTTCGGCATACTTTACTTCTCTTGGAAGAAAACTATGGTTATGAAGAAACGTCGAAATTCTGAATTATGACGTAGAATTATTAAGGTATTAGAAAATATATATTGCAAAATCCTTTCCAAGTTACCCATAGACAGTGTACTGTATATGATGAACTGTTGGCAAGATTCTAAGTATGAAGGTAAATAGGCCTAGACAAGAATATCCCCATTGTCATACCTAACAAGACCAAACTTACTATAAATCAATAGAGCACAGGCTGCTCTTCAGAGACTTTTTCATTGTCACCCTTAACTGTATATATATATATATATATATATATATATATATATATATATATATATATATATATATATATATATATATATATATATATATATATATATATATATAGAGAGAGAGAGAGAGAGAGAGAGAGAGAGAGAGAGAGAGAGAGAGAGAGAGAGAGAGAGAGAGAGAGAGAGAGAGAGAGAAGTTACATTCTTAGATTAGAGTACAGAACTAAACTGGAAGACGAAGGAACAGAACCAGTTTAGGTCAAAGGTCATGACATTACACCACCGTTATCAAAAACTTCTCAAGCATCAGGGGAGAAGCCACATCACATAACATAGTCTACGTCCAGAAGAAAAATGTCTAAAACTACTCATCACAGATTGTAGATAAATTCACAGCGCTAAGCCACGTAAAATCATTTCATAATATAAAGACTTTGTTAACATTTTGAGGAAGTTTTATACCAACGTAAAATACCGTTAGACCACAATATGCCATATGAGAGTCTGTATGGGAACTTTATTTGATCAAAGCTGAAAATTACTAAAAATCCAAATTTTGTTATAGTTTAGTGATATTGTAATGTAAATATATCAATATATATAAAATAACATCCATAAAATATGTACCATTTTATTTTGAAGAAAATTAGGAAAAGTGGGTCACGGGTGTAGTTCATATGCTTGAATTTTTTTCTGGTAATTATATTATTGATGATATTCATTCGACTTGGATCACCAGAGTATATGTTAATCATTTCAATACACAATCTTGGACATGTTTTATTATTAGTAGAGTTAAGTGTCTCGTCATAACACCACCTAACCTAACGTAGTGAAACCTGTACCTATGGAATAAGATACTAATCCTTTTGAAATGAAGATGTATAACCATTCATTAGGATTTTTAATAACCTAAATATATACAAGTCCTTACAACTGTCCTTAGTTTCATAGCCCACCCCCTCTCACTTAGAACACATCATATAATTTCAAGCTTACTTACATAATATATCTTTAGCTTCAATAATCAGCCAACATAGGCCTAGTTCAATCATTGCAGGGGTAGGCCTAACCTTTTCTCTGTTTATTGTTATAATCATCTTAAGTTCCAAAAACAGCAAATTTTCCACTCAAAATAAATAAATGCATTTCTCTACATGGCTCCTTACGATCATAAAACTGTTCTAAGCAACTTAAGTTACCATAATATTAAGTTTCCCACTCAAAATAAATAAATACATTTCTCCACACGGCTAACTACAATGATTAAAGTGCAATTTTTTATTCACATGTATCTTGAAAATAAGGCTTTTCCAAACAATAGCTCCTTCTTCTTAAAAACCCACAAGTGCTTTCCTCTTCTGCATCCTAAGTTGGGTTATGGTGTAATGTCAGGTTCCTTTGTATCAATCACCATTTCACTGGTGATTACCTTCATAATGAAGTTTATTTTATCATATATAAATAAATACATAAACAAATATGAGTATTGGGGCCTTTGTATATCGACGGCCAGGGTATAAGGTATGAGTAATTTGGCTTTCATATTTTTTTAAGTAAATTTAATATGGTTTTGCCAACAAATTGCATGAAAGAAATTGCAATGATAATTTCACATATAACAAGATTCAATTCTCGACGTTAACTTGCTTACAGTCAATGCCTCCCAATTGAAGCTAATGTCATATTCCATATCTACCAAATGAGGAGCACTGTAGGCACTTATGAAATGTATCTTCATTTGACATAATTGGAATCAACTTCAATAATCCATTTAGTTGAAGAATTATTTACATAAAAAGATAATTATTATTGAATGATCAATGGTCGAAGGTAGCGAGTGATTCCCAAAAATATTGTCTAATTAATCATGAAGTAAATAAGTCTTTAGGGTAAAGCTCTTATTGTCTATCTCAGTACCTGCAATATTCAATGTGGTGTTTACTAATGTTCAGTTTAACAATACATTAGACAATCAATTTGCTTCTTTGACAATGTGGTGTTTACAAATCATAGGAGCCTTACAATTTGATATGGCATCGTAGGTGGAAAAAAAGAGATAACTTCTCATCTACATTTTTACTGATGAAAGTTGGGTTTCAACTAATAATAGAAGTTATAAATTGTATTCATTATAACTGATGACTAAGAAACAATAGATATCATGAATAGGAATGTTTCAATAGACTCATTGTCTCTAGTGAGATTAACACACCTTATAATTGGCACTGTATGCTAACTGAACCGGCCACAACAAAAGTTCTAAGCACAATTTGGTAGAATATAGATGTCATACCAATCACTTGTCAGAGGTTTCAGGTTTTACATTTATTAAGGATAAATCCTAGCAAAGATACTGTAACTATTTATGAAGGAAAAAATACATTAAATCTTCGATAACTTTCCTGAAAAAACTGGTTACCTTTGACTGGTAGGTTTTCATTCAAGTTAATGTTTCTATGTAAGTAATTGACAAATAATAAACTTTGAAAATTATTTAGGATAATTTTATCTTTTTTGTTGATTTTTTCATCAATTTAAAAAAGGATTTTATCAATAACTTGCTGTTCTCTCTAAGAAACCTCTCAAGTTTTACCTTACCTCTCATTCTACACTTGAGTAACAGGCCAGGATGAGACACTTGTCTGTGCAGGAGTTAGGCTCACTACACAACCTGCTGAGGAGGAATTGTTAATACCACAGAAGGGGGGGGGGAAGAGGAGAAGGTTCCAGTGAGATAGGATTCAATGGTTTGTCACACAAGGTGAAAGTTGTCCATGGCATCTCCAGACCCCAGCCCTCTACATCAACACTAGACAAACTCGCTTCTAGTGTAGAACCAATCACTCTGACTTGCAGAAGTACAAACTTTACCTGGCTCTTCTGATCATAAAGTGAAGGAATTAGGACGAATTCACCAAATCCTTTCTCAGAACCTGAAGGCTCTGACATTCTTGGAGTTCTTCTTCTTCTTCTTCTTCTTCTTCTTCTTTTTCTTCTTCTTCTGTAATTTACCTGCATTAACGAAAAGGTTTCAGAGAAGCTGCCTCTCCTTCAAATGAGTTGAAGCTCACCTGGGCATGCTTCTCTGAAGACCAGACTGTTGGAAGTTTTTTTGATTTGCGAGTTTTCAATAGAAATAAAACTTCTATGTAAATAATTGCGTTATAGATCATACTGCAATCAGAAAACCATGGTATAGTTTGTACGGTAGCCCATATATTTTCTAACCTACACTGTGTTTCATTGGCAGCCTACTGTGAGGCCATTTGATATAAAGAAAGTGAGTTCTTACTTTAATTTACAGTGATCACTACATTCAATCCTCAATATTGAATTCCAAAAGATGGTGTTAGGTTAAACCTCTATATATCCTGAAGGATGAAGATCTTTCAATAAATTTTCTCTATTTAGAAATACCCAGAATTCAATTTTGAGGGAGGTCTTAGCAGTTGGCTGAACATGGTACGGGCCAACCAAGGGAAAGGCCCGTGCCAACAACAAGTGTTGGCTTTAATACCCCAACAACAACAGGCTGAACAGGTTAGTGTTCGTTCAGACTCGGTGCTGACAACAACTTCTTTCCTGCATTATGCACACCGTAACCTCTCAAAATTTTCACTGCAATTCCCGTAGAGTTCAACCACAATGTCCGTTTTTCATTTAGGAAAAGAGGCATGGAACTTTTATGAAGAAGAAGAAGAAAGACAGTGTGAAGACTATTTCAATGGCCAAGTTTGTGACTAATAGCTGTATGGCTTACCAGCTGTGCCGAGCTAAGATCTTCAAAACCATAGCAAAATTGAACTTTTTTGTGACCCAAAAGTTCAAAATCACCATGTCAATTGTGACTGTGAAGGTTGCAAAGCTGCCACTTTCAAAATTATCGAGCATGATAAATTGGTTGAAGTCAAGAATCTTGAGCGCAAGAAGAATAAAAGGAAGAAGACTTCTGTCACATCTTTACCAGTGTCAGACTTAACCCCAACATCACCTATTGTGACTCCAAGGACTGAGAGCACAGATTCGTCCTTGTCTGTCCCTACAACTCCTCAGCAATCAGGTGCAACAGCAGTCATCCCTTCTACCAATGAGCCTGAGTCCTCCAGCGCCATAGAGACCGAACAAGGGGCCCACTCCACGGACTGCAACTGCATGGATTGCCTCCAAACTCTCCTGCAAGAAGCCACTGCCATACAAGAAAACATCCCAGCTACGCAGCCAAAGAAGCCTCTGCCAAAGTTTCGACTTTCACAGGCAAACCACGAGCTCTCTTATGCCTCTGTTGCTGCCATGGCTGCCAAGCCTGGCATGAAACTCACTGCAAGACCTAACAGGAAAGGTGACCTTATCATCTATCCTAAGGACATCGAGACAGCCAGATTCCTTCAGGAAGACTCCACCTTAACACTGCTGGATCCTGCTTTTATCAGGAAGAAGGCAGTCATTACCAGGTATCCTGTGACGATGCCTATCTCCATTGTAACCTCGTGCAGCAATATTGACTGTGCTGTTCGCTGCACAAGCAAGGATGACGTTCCTGTTAGATGCCTAATTGCCACCTTTATAGATCCAGTTCCTTCCAAACTGGACTTAGGAGTCTGGGGTACTTTCCCCATCGAGGATTATACACCTGAGCCCCTTCGATGCTACAGATGGCAACGCTTTGGACATCATAGAGAAGAATGCAGAGGCCCCATTATCTGTGGTATCTGCAGCCAGCGACATAGCACAGAAGTGTGCATAAAGGCCCACAAAGAAGGACGACAAACCACATCCAAGTGCCCCAATTGTTCCAAGCCACACCATGCTTGGAATAAGCGCTGCCCAGAGTGTCTCAAGATGATAGCAGCTATGAAGAATACATCCTCTTCAAACCAAAACAAACCAGCTTCGTCTCAGCCACCTAAAGAACAAAGAACTCCTCGCCAAAGAAGACCAAGTCAGCCAACTCCTGCTTCTGCATCTACACCTACAACTGCTCCTGCATCTACACCTACAGCTGCTCCTAAGAAGGACCAGCAACGACCTGCAACTGTTCCTAAGAAGGATCAGCGCCTACCTGCAACTGCTCCCCAAAGGGACCAGCAACAATCCTCATCCTCATCCCCTTCTCAAACCTTGACTCAGGCAATTGAGTCTCTCACCTTGCAAGACCTCATACCTATCGCCTTCCAGATCCTTACCAAAGTCCTCTCCCTCTCATCAACCTCCACCTTCCAGCAACTCCTGCAACAGTTCCAGTCTCCAGCCACGGAGCAGAGATATTCCTTCCCTGCTTGCAATCCTCTCCTTCCTAATTCCCTATTCGTAAAAGGAGACTAGTTATTACAAGGCTGTGTTCCTCATAAGGAAACAGCTCTTGTTTTTCCTGTCTCCTACCCTTTTTCCCTGTTCTCCCTCTTCCTACCCTATCCTTAGGGGGCCTTTCTCGTGCTTACTGTCCGAGCGTTGCACAGAAATGGCCACCTCCCCCTTTCCATCACAAGAGCAGGAATAAGCTTCTTTGCTTAAACCTACTCCTATTCTCTCCTATTAAAATTCCTTCACTCCTCTCCCAGTCTCTTTTACTTACTGGGACTTACTACTATCAATACTTTCTTCTCTGACTAAAAACTTTCTTTCGGGGACCTAAAAAGGAGTCCCCTTTTTTGGGTTACTTTCTGCCTCTTTTCACGCCTTGTACCATTCCATCCCTCATTCATCATCCTTATTCCTCATCCTTCCTTTACCTATCCTTCACCTAACATTCCTTGTCCTATTTTTACCTAACATTCCTTTTGTTAATATTAATTTTACTCCTTGGAGTATACCCTTTACAGATCCAGTCTCTTACGGGCTGTCTTTAATGACAAGAGCCCGTGTCATGCTATATGCATGGCAATCTACTCATCATCATCATCATCATCATCAGCTGAACAGGAAACACATGTAGGTGTCTTTCATTCTTCCTTTCTAGCTTTCCTATCCTAAGCTAAATATATACATAACATTGTATAATGAATTTTGTGAGATAATTCACCGAATGCTCATCTGTCTTTCCTTTCTTTACAGGAGGACCTTCCTAAGTGCGGGAACCATTTCTGTAATGTCCGCAGCAAGAACTTCTGCGGCCATGGTCTGTGCAGGACGCACACGCGCTGCGCAGCGACGTAGGGTTCTCTGAAGTATTGGGACCCCCAGGTATGTGACGTTTGTTCCAATCTGGTCACTATGACTTTTGATGACCAAAAGTTTACTGAGTCAAGGGATGTAACAAGAGAGAAGCTGCGTAAATGGGTCAGGGGTTTTCAAAAGAATACCACCTGGCCATTCCTTCCTAATGAAAAGATGAGGGCATGTCTTTTCCTTATGGCATCTTCGGATGCAGTAATCCCGCAACCTCATACAGATATCCGCCTCGTCCAGATTCCGATAGAGTCTGATGTATCGGATGCCGTGAAGGACATCCAGTTAGAAGACAACATGTCAGTTGTTTCAGAAAACACTGAACATAGTCTTCTTGCCGAAGATCAGGAGCATGAGTCTGTATTGGCTCCTGAGACCGACGACGAAGGAATCGAAATAGTTTCGGTTTCATCAACTCCGGTGGCAGAGCCCGTCCCCTCGACCTCCTCTGCCCCTCAATTGGCTGACATGTCAAACATTGACTTCTATCCTCTCTATGTTTCAGGATTTAAAGAAGCAGTCAACCAAGAAAGAAGCTGTGCTACGGTCGGAGATGCACCCCGTAGCTTCTCGTGTAGCTCCAAAGAAGGTAAACATTAAGGACCTTCCCCCTTTCTCGGACGTCAACCCATGGAGGCATGCTGAGCACATGCCCATGTCAGGAGGTAAGATCTTCCTCTCTGACCAGCTGGGAATAGTCCCAGCCGAAGACGTGGAATTTTGGCCCCGTAAAGGGGCCTACCCAGACTGCTACGTTCGTCTGAGGACGGGACCTCCTTAGAAAGAGGAGACAGAGCCGAAAGAGGTCATAATCCTTGACCTCCCCAAAGCTCAGGCCTTGTTTACCAGCACGCTGAAGGAGAAGGCCTCCACTAGCTCCAAAGTACCGGCTCTGAGTAAGAAGCACCCATCATTCATTGCTTCTTCTTCCCATGCCTTGCCCTTCATGGAAAAAGGGTTTAAGGTGGCCTTAAAGGCAGTCGAGGTGGGGAAACCTTGCCCCACACTCGAAGAGTGTAGGCCGTTCTCCCTTGCCCTACCATCAAAAGATGCTGACTGGAAGGATATGTTTAATACCTTCTCAGTCGGGAAGTTGGAGGCTGATATTGCCGGACGTCAGTTCAGTGAAGACCTCCTTAAGTTGTCAGACTTTCACCTGCATAGGGAGCAGGAAACGAAAGAAAGACTTGCCGCCTCAATGTCTCTTCAAACCGGATTGGAGACGATGGTAAGCGTCTCCCCATCCCCATATATGTACATGGTCTTTGCCAAGGCTCACTTGGCAAGTGACGAAGGACCTGTACAACTTCATCAAAGCCAGATGGGCTTGTAGAGAATCGTGTTCGCCTTGGCTGCGGTGAGACACGAACCAAGGTAGTTTATATCCTCCAACATCTGGGGTAAAGACCTCTTTCCAAGTAGAGTGATCAAAGAGATCGTGTGACAAAGCTGACACGGAGAATAGAAATCTTCTCCAAAAGTGGGGCTTGTCGACGAAGAGAAAGTCTTCACCAGATTAGGGTACCCAACCTAAAAGAAAGATTAAGAGGCTAAGAGCGCCCTCTCGCCCACCTAGACAACAACAACTTCCCTTGGGCACGGTGTCCCAGACGGTTGCACAACCACCCACCATGTACCAATTGGTACCCCAGCAACTAGCAAAGCAATTGCCTGTCTTTACCCCGGCCTTTGACTGGCAATCCACCACCTTTAGGCCGGAATCTAGAGGTTCTTTTCGAGGCTCCTCTAGACGCCCCTCAAGAGGCAGGGGCAACAAAGGTGGACGTGTCAAAGGAGGCAAGTCCTCCAACCAGCACTCCAAGTGAGATGCTTCCGGTAGGAGGGAGGCTCTTCTCTTTCCGTGATCATTGGACCTTCGATCCCTGGGCCCACAGCCTGATAAAAAACGGACTAGGATGGAGCTGGAACACAACTCCATCGACTTTCCCTCAATTCTTCCAACACTCAACCCCCATTCTGGAAGAATATGTCAAAGAACTCTTAGACAAGAGAGTCATAAGGAGAGCAAAGTCCGTCAAGTTCCAGGAAAGCCTGTTTTGTGTTCCGAAGAAAGACTCGGAAAAACAGAGTCATTCTGGACTCGTCATAATTTCAGGATGCTTACTCTTCAACACATAAGGACCCTACTGCCCAAGCAGGCATACACAGTCTCCATAGACATGGCGGACACATATTGGCATGTCCCAATCAATCGACAAGTTTCCTCCTACCTAGGATTCAAGCATCAAAAGAGACAATACTTCTTCAGAGCCATGCCCTTCGAACTAAACATAGCCCCAAGGGTATTCACAAAGCTAGCAAACGCAGTCATTCGTCAACAACGCCTAAAGGGAGTTCAGGTGAGAGCCTACCTGGACGACTGGCTGGTGTGGGCAGCATCCGAAGCAGAATGCACGCAAGCCTCCAAGGAAGTGATCCAGTTCCTGGAACATCTAGGATTCAAGATCAACTTGAAAAAGTCTTGACTATCTCCAGCTCAAAAGTTCCAATGGCTTGGTGTTAATTGGAACTTACATTCACACCGCCTCTCCCTTCCATCAAAGAAGAGGAGAGAGATAGCGGGATCTGTCAAGAGACTTCTACGATATGACCGGATATCAAGACGGCAACAAGAGAGAGTACTGGGCTCCCTCCAGTTTGTCTCAGTGACAGACCCAGTGCTGAGAGCACAATTAAAAGATGCACCAGGAGTCTGCAGAAGATACGCATCAAACGCTCGAAGAGTTCTAACAAGACCGATACCAACTCATCTGAGATCAATTCTCAATCCATGGTCAAAGGCTAAGCACCTAAAGAAGAAGGTACCCTTGCAATCACCTCCCCCCTTGGTCACCGTTCACACGGATGCCTCAAAGGAAGGATGGGGAGGCCACCCTCTCCAACGGAAAGTCCAAGGAACCTGGTCCTCCCTCTTCAAGACCTTCCACATCAACATTCTGGAAGCCATGGCAGTTTTTCTATCGCTGAAAAATCTGAAGCTTCACTGCTCGATCCACATACGACTGGTCCTGGACAGCGAAGTGATAATGAGATGTCTAAACCGGCAAGGTTCGAGATCACCCCAAATCAACCAAGTAATGTTGGCCATCTTCCGCCTGGCGGAAAAGAAGAGATGGCACTTATCAGCAGTTCACCTTCAAGGGTTCCGCAACGTGACGGTGGACGCTCTATCCAGTCTCACCCCGATAGAGTCAGAATGGTCCATAGACGCAAGATCATTCTCCTTCTGCAGATAGACCTCTTCGCAATGAGCTACAACAAGAAGTTACCCCGGTACGTAGCCCCGTACGAGGATTCTCTAGCGGAATCAGTAGACGCGATGTCCCTAGATTGGAACAGATGGTCCAGGATTTACCTGTTCCATCCAACCAGCCTCCTGCTAAAGGTCCTCAACAAACTGAGATCCTTTCAGGGAACAGCAGCGATAGTGGCTTACAAGTGTCACAACAGTATCTGGTTCCCTCTGATAACGGAACTGCGACTGAAGCTAGTCCCGTTGCTGGATCCAATTCTGACTCAGCAAGTTCAGAAGTTGACTGTTTCCGCTTTATCACAGAAAACCCGAAACCTTCATCTCATGATTTTCTCGCCTTAGCAGTCAAGAAAAGGTTCGGGATTTCGAAGGACAGTATAAACTTTTTAGAAGAATATAATTAGAAATCTACTAGAAAACAATACGAGTCTTCCTGGATGAAATGGGTTACCTTTGTCAATGCAAAGAATCCAAAAGAAATCTGAACAGATTTCTGTTTATCATTCTTTATTCATCTCCATGAACAAGGTTTAGCAGCCAACACGATCTCTACGTGTAAATCTGCCTTGACTAGACTCTTGCTATATGCCTTCCAGGTGGACTTCTCTAACGAAATCTTCAATAAGATCCCTAAGGACTGCGCTCAGCTTAGGCCCGCAGCACCTCCGAGGCCCATTTCTTGGTCCTTGGATAAGGTTCTTCATTTAGCCTCAACCTTGAACAATGAAGACTGCTCTTTAAAGGATTTGACCCAAAAAGTTATATTCTTATTTGCACTAGCCTCAGGAGCCAGAGATAGCGAAATAGTGGCCCTTTCGAGGGATGAGGGCCACATTCAGTTCACAGAGTGTGGAGAACTGAATCTCTCTCCTGACCCTACGTTTCTCGCTAAGAATGAGCTGTCGACCAAAAGGTGGGGTCCCTGGAGAATCTGCCCTCTGAAGGAAGATGCGTCTCTATGTCCAGTAGAGCGCCTAAAGGTCTCTCTTCGTAGAACTTCAGACTTTAGGGGAGGACAGCTTTTTAGAGGAGAGACTTCAGGTTCGACATTGTCTTTGAAACAATTAAGGGCGAAATCACCTATTTCATTCGCAGAGCGGATCCTGACAGACATCCGCAGGTCATGATCCGAGAAAAATTGCTTCGTCTCTGAACTTCTTTCAAAATATGAATTTTGAAAGTCTTCGCTCGTATACTGGATGGAAGTCATCCAGGGTTTTCTTCAAACACTACGCGAAGCAAGTGCAAGAGATCAAGCACTTTGTGGTGGCAGCAGGTAGTGTACTAAAACCTGCCGCTTGAATACTGCGAGGAACAGTGCAGTAATCGGGACTTTTAGTGAAGGGTGTACATGATCCCTCCCTATGGAGTTACATGTTTAGTGAAGTATCACTGTAGTGACGCTATGGACTGTTCTAAGTATAAAGGTGAAAGAAGCATAAAAGACTTACACATGTGCCATGCGTATAACTACAAAAGTTTTTATAAACTGTAACGAGAGAAATAAGGAAACATGAAATATTACTATATTTCCTTTTAAAGTGGCTTCACGCTTCTTTTCAGGTGAAACAAATATTTCTGTTATTACCATTTTATTTATACTTTCCCCTATATTTCCTATTTTCGTTTCATATTATATTATAGAATGCACTTTAACCTTGTTATCTATTGTTTATCAATAAATACATATCTGAATTATGCGTCTCTTTTCGCCCCAAAAATTCTAAATAAATAAAGGTGCCGGAGCAATTCATATTATCCTCTTATATAGAAAATATATCCTGAACAAATACAATATCTATTCTAGAGCTAGCAAACCTCGTAATTATGTGTTTTTATCAGGTATCAGTCCCTGGTTACGACTAATTTCATATACCTGATTGTATTACTGACTTATACAATTTTCCTGCAAAGATGAAAACCTGTTCACATTGCTTACAACATACCAAGTAGACCGGGGGAGGTGTCAGTAGTCAATACATACATTTGTTTCTTTCAAAATACATACTCTGTTTTACAAAGTATATGATGAGACCAATATACTTGTTTGTTGGCTAGATTGTTCATATAAACTTACAATCCTCAAGTTTTTTCCTAGAGTCTACCATGACTCTTCCCTGTAGGGGGCAGGAAGCACTGACATAGTCCATGATCAACTGATGTGGTGTAAGACGGTAACACCATGTGTCTCTAGGTCTAGATGACCAAGGAAAATTTATCTCGCGGTTATTGGCACTAATGGGAAATCCACAGATATATTAATGCTCTGGTAAACTTCCATCAGGACGACATGGCTTGAGCCCAAAAAACGGATTTGAAGCAAAGCGAAAAATCTATTTTTGGGTGAGGTAGCCATGTCGTCATGATGGACTCACCCTCCTTTTAGAAAGGCTGAATGAATCCCTCTCAAAAGTACTGTATCTGTAGCACCTCGCTAACGCTACAAGGAATAACAAGATGGCGCCCAGACATGACGTCATACAGGTACTCAACAGTAGGAGTAGAGCGTGCCTTAATAACGGATCTCCTCCAATTCTTGCCACTTTCCCCTCTCGAAGCGTAAACACTATTAGGGGTGTAGATAGCTATGTGGCGTGTCAAGAATACGTCCTTTGATATTATGCAATATCCCTAAAGGCGAAAACCAGTGCTATTCGTGCCAGGAGTTAGAATTCTGGATACCTTAAGTAAAATTCTCTGGGATATATCACTGTAGTTAATTATAACCTAGGAAGCTACTATAAAGGAACTTCCATCAGGACGACACGGCTACCTAATCCAAAAATAGATTTTTCGCTTCACTCAAAATCCGTTTTATACGATAACTACTTTGCAAAGTATATAATTCAAAAACATTATATGAACGGTAGGGGGTATAAACTGAAGGCTTTCGTGGAATTAGTTATACGTGTTTTTCCGCTCAATACCCACGATTCTGATTCCGAAAGTCCTGGTCCGTACCAACACTGGTCCCCTCCACTTATTGCTAGTGTAACAAACCATCCACCATAAAAGTTGTTGTCCCATCACCCTACATCTCCTAAAAGAAAACGCAATACCAGTTGAAGACCCGGACTTCAGTGACTTTGAATAAGTAGGGGGTCATTGTAGAGGTTACGACTAAACTCGCAAGCTGAATCTGAAATAATATAAGTACAGCCCTCTCCGTTTCTGGTTTGTGTGATCGTGGCCAAATGTATGTATGATGTCGGCCGATTAAGAATATGCTTGTGTGGATGAGTGATAGCGGCCACATGTATGTATGATGACGGCCAATTAGCGCCCCTCCCCCCCCCCCCTTTTAGGTTTAAGAATAAGAATACGGCAATATATTGGGGGTCGCAGGGGGCCGTTAGCTCCCTATTAAGGAAAGACACGTCTTGCAGGTAAGGTTAGGTGGGCCCATTCAAGTTAGGCAGCGTTCTATTGTAGAGTTTTTGCAGAACATTCTTTTGTAGTACAACGACCACGTCTTACGAACGGTTAGAAAACGAGACGAAATTCCCGTTTTCTGTGCTGGCGGGAGGACATTGCCGCTGATCTGCAAAGCCTCCAAAGTATATAAGAAATACCGCCTGCTATATGTATTTAAATTAAATTTGACTGAAAATTCCGAATATATTACATTCCTATTTTTTCTCTAGTATTTAGATATATCAAAGTAATTTGGTTTTTTCGATGCAATATAATAATCTCGTCCGTTTTTGCCCTTCAGTCTTTTTATGGAGTTCAGAACAAGTTCGGATCCTAAATATATTCATAATCTCATCCTAATGATGTTATTGCTAAAATTTTATTTACTGTTGATTTTAAGAGAATTGTCCCATTTATTCCACAAAGACATTTAATTTGTACCACTAATTGTTCTGTACAATTTCCCTTTGTAATAATTCTGAATATATCTATTTTTTTTTTTTCAATTTTATATTGGGTTTGATTAGCCTATATCTGTTCTGATTACAGCAGTTATTGCAATCATCACTTTTGTATTCAGCACCATCTCCTCCTACATAGGATTCAGGCTACAGAAGACAAAATTTGTCTCCACAGCCATGCCCTTTGGACTAGATGTAGCCCCAAAGATATTCACAAAACTCACGGACACAATCGTCTAGCACCTGCGCCCCCCCCCCCCCCCCCCCCCCCGAAGGAGTAACAGGTAGTAACATACCTGGCCGAATATGTAGTGGTGCATATTCACATCATAAGTATTTAAGATATTTCATGATATAAATCGTATCAATATAGATTTTCTGTGACGTATCACCAATCAGTAAAATAAGATTAGTTAAATCTTTCAAGCATAACATTATACTTAATTTATTGTTTACAAGTATATAGCTTTTAATGGATTAATCAGGGGGAATTGTATGAGTATATCGGGAAAAGTGAAAGACTTCACTTCTCGAAGATATTAACAAGATCAGTGACGATATTACGAAGGTACAATGGAAGTCTGTTGCAGGATATCCACGACTGGTGACTCAACTATCTAGTTTTTTCAAGTAATAAGAAACTTTATACTTGCCACAACGAACTACATCCACCCCATCAGTTTCTATTCAGTTTATGATTGTATTGAATATCATATATACTAATACTACCCATTTTTATTCATTTTGTGAAATAGAAAATATATAAGATAAAGTCAAGCCGTGTGATTCTGCAAGTCTCTCTCTCTCTCTCTCTCTCTCTCTCTCTCTCTCTCTCTCTCTCTCATTTGAAAAAGATATTGAAAAGAAAAACAAGAATAATTTTTGAAAAAATTTTTATAACTTCTATCCTTTAGGTTATTACCTGAATTTTACATAAAACGTTTCTATTCGCAAAGATTATAAAGTCAAGAAAGTGTGTCCCCTTTTCTATATTTCATACACTAACAGAGAAAAAATTGAAAATTTTGCATGGTAAGATTCCAAACTATCTTGTCTGGTTAGGAAATCTACCTCGTAAATCATAATCACGATAACGTTTACTGACAACAAAGTAATCAATAAGTAGCTAGAGGTGGACAATGAAAGCTAATAAGTAGGCAAATCCCCTACAATGAAGATGATTTAGAATTTTATAGTTCATCACTGCGAGAACGAATTGCATCCACTGACTCCACCAAATATATCGTTTAATAATAAGTAATTAAACTAATAGGTGTCTTAATCCAGTGAAGATAGCCTCCAATGAGACAATCTTACAATTAATAAAGATATTATTACCTCCAATGAACAGATCACTGATTCATAGAGAGTCGTACCCATTGAAGATGTCTACGATGGAAGCATCACTAGTTAATAGAGAATCCTAAACAAAACAAATTGCCTATAATGGAGAAATCACTGATTAATAAAGTCATAGCGAAACCAGACTACCTACAATGAAGAAATCACTGATCAATATGAGGTTACACTCTTTGCTTTAATTCCATCATCTGAATGTAGATCTGTGGTGGCTGGATCACTTAAAGGAGATTTAGCTGAAATTTTAGCATGATGCAAATTATTGGGGATGAAGTTGAACACTATGAAAACTGAAAGTCTGATTGTAAGTAGGTAGAGGAGAGTAGCTCCTCAACATAGGGTGTCAGCATTGATAATGTTTTATTTTTAACTCTGTATGACTCTTAGATTTTTAGATGTGATTTTATAGCAAACCTACTTTTAAGAAACACATCTGGCTTGTTTCTTATTCAATTATACAAAAAGAAAAAAAATGCCTATTAATAAGTCAATTATTCTGCCTTTTTTCGACTATTGTTCTTCTGTGTGGTCATCAGCTTCTGAATATATTCTTACTTTATTCACCAAGAACTTATGGTCTAATAAATTTCTTATTCCTGATCTAGATATTACTCTATGACACTGTTTAGTTAGTTCATTATCCATGCTACATAATTATTTTTCCTAATTTGAACATCCTTTGTATTCCGATCTTCCCAAACACTACCAGCTTGTCTGTTATACCAGGAATGCAGCTATTCCTAATAATCATAGTATTCTAGAATATTATTCCAGCTGTGACCAAGTTGTGGAATGATCTTTAATCTGGTGGAGCTTTAAACTCTCAAGCTTGTAGGGAACGTTCATATTTAGAATGACTCTTCTTATGTTTATTTATATAAGATCTATTTGAATTTTTATTGCTGATTACTTCTCACATAATTTATTTACTTCTCTTCTCATTGACCTGTTTATCAAAGCGAGAGCTTTTCGGCTTATAGTATCCTGCTTTTCTATACAGATTGTAGATTAGCTAATAATAATAATAATAATAATAATAATAATAATAATAATAATAATAATAATAATTATAAAAATAATTGTGGAAATTCTTTCCAGCTTTATTTCAGTCACCCCCGTTATTCCATTTTTTTATTTTTTGTTTGTTATTTTCTGGGTTTTACGCATCTCGTTTTTCCTTTGTTTCCTTTGTAACCTTCATTATTATACCCTTAAATATTAATTACTGCAAACATGTCCATCATTCCCCTGTAATGCTTTACCCTTCATCACCTCATTCCTCTGTAGATGATTTTATCTCATTTCGTGAGCTCACAGTACAATGCTCTGACGTTGCAACCGGCCGTCAACAATTTTTAAGAAAACAGCGCTTGGTTGCGTTCTGTTCCAAATGTTCTTGAAGCTTTGGATGTTTAACCACAATTGGTTTGTATTTAAGTAACTCTTTAATTTACGTAACTCCTTGAGCTTAGCTTATTGCTATTTACATCTCAGTACCTATTTATAAGTCTGTTTAGCTAGGATTGTTTCCTGTGTTATTGAACATCTCTAAACACCACTTAATATTTTTTATATATATATTAATTTTTATAAGCCAGGCAGTAGGATTTCTTTATAATCCCTTTCCCCTGGAGTTTCAAGAATGATCCTTGTAATTATAAGAAGCACCCTTCAGCGAACCACGTACTCATAGAAATTTGAAGAAGAAGCACTCGACCGGCTTGAACCAGCGCAGCGGTGGAAGGCAACACTGTTCGAGCGGCCCACTTGAAAAGCAGGAAGCGTGGGAGACGGACGTAGGCATAGCCCCTTCAACTTGGATGGAGCTTAAACTTAGGCGTCTCTTCAACTACCTGTTGGTCAACCAATTACTAACCAACAGTATGTCTTGCTTTGTGCCATTATTTAGAAGATAAAATTACGAAGACAAAACACGTCAGTGCAGAACTGAAGATGCACCGTGTTCTTAACAGCTTACAAGAGGCCTCCACTACGTCTACAATCAACCCTCAAGAGCGTGAGTACTAATTAATGGTGCTCAACCTTGGCCAAGGAGCTGTCCCCCATTTTTTTTTCTAGCCTTAATTTGACGATGTGCACATTTAGTTAGGAAGTTATGTTCAAACTGTCTGGTTTAATCCTTTGTAGCGTGTCCATTAACATAAGTTATGTTCCTGTTCCCCTCTATCAAGTTTGAAATTTTTTTGCCCGAGAGGAATGTGTTCAAAGTAGTGAGTAAAACTTTTGGTATTATTTCAGTCACCCTTTTTACTTTCATTGGTTGATTAGTCATTTGATTATTGATTTACGATTTAATTGATTTGACCATTTTCTTGGCATTTGTTCATTTTTCATATGCCATGCGGTCTTTATTCAAATTTCAATTAGGTAGTTTTGCTGCTTTTTCCTGTGTCAGTTAGGTGAAAATTCCTGTTGTATTTTATGGAAATAAACGCCATTTTTAGGTTAAAACTATTAACTGTTTTTAACTTGACCTTTACATTTTGAAATGACCAAATAAGTTATCACATGAGGTGAGATATGACTTAAGGATAAGTTTATATTTACGTTAATCTAAAGCTATCGGTGTCAATCCTTTATTGTAATGTTCTACGGTATTACCTCCCGGTGGTCCTTAGGACGTTTTGACTTTTACAGTACTGCTCCCCCTAACTCTTTGTAAAACTGTCATTAACGTAACTGATTCAGTCCAACCACACTTGATTGGGATTTACTATTCTGCGCCCTGGAGTAGCGTCTGAACATCCAGGTGATATCGGTGCCAACAGTCCCAGTATTGAATAATCTTTGGACTCAAACGTGTGTAGGGAAAGCAAACAGTCTTTGTTGGGGTTCTCTAGTTTGTCAAGTGTGAGAGTATTGCCGCACTATCCTTCAGGCTCGGGTCCAGAAACCAGAAACGGGGATGCCTTTCCCGGAATTATTTCCCACAATAATAATAATATAGGTCTACATTTCCTCCTAATACTTTCAATTAATTTCTTGCCTTTATCAATCCATTATCAGTCTAATATCATTCAAAATCCATAGAACTAATTTATCCACACCAAAACCTTAGCTAACTTATCGCATACAAAAGGCCTACTCATTACACACCTCAGTGTATGATGTTACTTCAACTTCCTCTTTCTGCTACATAAAGTGTACCTTTATCTTCAGTGTACTGTCCATACGGAAGATTACCAGGTAGCAGTATTGCTGTATTGCATACCTGAAATTTCAAAGGATTTTTCATTTTTCCCTACTAACAAAAAAATCGTATTATCATTTTACATAAGATTATTATTTACAAAAACATATATATATATATATATATATATATATATATATATATATATATATATATATATATATATATATATATATATATATATATATATATATATATATATATATATATATATATATATATATATATATATATATATTTCATTCAATTATAACAGTAGCTATCTAAATTTTGCCACTCAAAATCACAGGATAAAATACTTTTTTGATGCAGTTTACAAAGCTTCACTCAAGGTAAACTTCTTGTGTCCTGAGAAATAAACTCCACACAAACATCTATAAGAATCTTTTTTTTCATAAGTGTCATTACCTCACTCTTAGATTCTATTTCCACCCCAGAGACACTAGTGATATGATGGACAGGAAATTACTGTGAACACAATTTCACTGAAGGCGGGGAATGAGAGCAGTGATGTATGCAATAATGAGATTGAGGATCTTCACCCTCAAAGTACAATAATTAAAATTAGACCTACACCTGCTACAATCATAGTTTAACATAATATTCTGATACCTGATATAGTCAACAACTTTAAATCCACCAGGAGCATAAACATCAACTTCATCAGGGAAAAATATACCTACATCAACATCTCCTGGTGGCTCCTCACTTCCAATCACAAGGAACAGCGAAGCAGCTACTGGGTGGATAACTTATTATAGTTCAGATAATGCTTTTCAGATATAAAATTTTCATTTAATTGCTTACTATGACATTTGACTCAGCCAAATGATTATTGAATTATAGATTAGAACCTTACTCAGTTTTGCAAATAGCATCTTCTGCGACATTGCACATTAGAATATTTGTTACTTTTAGAGAAAGTTAATCCTAGATATTTTTAAAGATAAAGGATTGGGACCTCCAGGATTATTTTACCTAATACTTATCCTACTTCATTTTACTTTACTAACTTAACTATATACTATCTTACTGGTTTAAAGTTCACCTTTTGCTTCATATGAATGTTATATACCAGTTATCTCTAATCTTGATTATCTTTCATTTCTTTTTCCCTTAACTCTTGGTCCTCCTGGTAAGAGAAAAGCAAAGGCATCGTTGGTCAAGTCATCCATTTCCACCTTTTGTTTGCTTTGATTCTTTTGATAAACGAAAATCTGGAAACATATAATTTGAATTATTTAAAATAAAAATCTTTTTTATCCGATTGATATATCTTTCCGATATAGTTATCTAGTACGGAATAGTGATACCAGAGATATTGAAGAAAGTAGCCTAGATAAGGGATATTAGCAAATTTCATTCTTGTGCTTCAAAAATGAAGATCTTTATTTCTACTTTCTTACAATACATCCCATGATCACATTGATTGCTTTGAGTAAAATTGAATACATTAATATAAATTCCTGTCTAGTATCTTACTGGGGTAGCCAAGGCGGATCCAAAATAGAGCCTAAGAGTGAGAAGACTTTACCATTAACAAAACTAGACTTACAAAATACTCAGACATGTCTTGAGTTTTATAGGTTTCTTGACAGAAGAGGAAGCTTTTTCCCAGATTGAAGGTTTATGAACTTTATCACCAAAGTTAGGGTGTTGGTTTCGTCATTGATTATATAGTGCTCCTATCTCTTCGATTAATTCCTCGTTGCATGTTGTAGGTAGATATTCCAAGATCAAAAAGATTCCACTCAGATATAAGAAAAATACAAGCTATCAACTATAGAATTACCCCATATTTGTCTTTTATCAGTCTTCTTGGTTTCATGAACGAGGAGTTGTGAATATGATTATTGGTGGGGGGATGGGAGAACTAAAATCTTTGATATCCATGTAATTTTACAGTTTTCCCTCCTCGTGATCCCTAGACCATAGGGAACACTGGACATTGAGTGATTAAATTTTACCATCACTTTTTATTTTCCCAATTACATTTTATAGCGTTCAATATCAGGATCCTCAGGACTTCAAAAACAACAGACAGACCATAGTCGAGTGATGGTGTATTCACGAGATAGGTGAATGACATAGACTTCTCCGGACGGAAAAGTGAAGTCCTGCTGGGCAGGTGACTGGCCGACTGCAGATTGGTGATATTGGCTGGGCATTTATGTTTGTTTATCTTGACATTTTGGTGAATATAGAAACCCTATGCAATGACAGAAATGCTTCATTTAACTGAATGGTAATTTCCTTGATGATTATTAGTCTTTAATAACGAATTGGTTTTTATCTCATCAAAATGTTATGCTAGCCACATATGGTGAGATGGTGTAGGATTGAGTGTGCATATGCAGAGGGGTAGAGAGGCGTAACAAAGGAGTAGGTATATCTGTGGTCGAGAGTTTGTGATTGAGTGCACAAGGTAAACAAAGGCGTAGTTGTGTGAGCCTCGGGCGTAGCTGTGCGTGGTAAGCTCAGAGCGCACTCTTCAAGTCAACAACGATCAGTGTAAAGGGGAAACGGTGTTGCTCCCCTTATTATTATGTCAAATTCTTACTTTCTCCCTTGTAAAAGGTAAGCACCTGTTTTAGTCATAATTCATTTGTTTTAATAGCACTTGGTATTGTCTATTGTGGTTATCTTTTTAAATGTAATAACAGAATTATCAAATAAGGTTACGATAATTTCGCCAGTATTAAAAATGTTTCATGCTGCGCTTGCATATGAGAGGAATTGTGCCTCAACTGTAAGTTAAAATGTGCAATATTTTTCCCAGATTTGTAATAGTGTTTATTCTTGAGTTGCCAGGCTGACTGTGCACCGATGACATGGGATGGTGCAAAGAAAATAATTGTTTGGGATAGATTTATTTATCTGGTAAGATATTTGAGACCCAGACCATCTAACAACCAAATGAACCCCAAAAAGCTCAGGTTAGACTTAGAAAAAAACTTATTCTATCCCAGTTTACTGCTGGTATTTATCCAATAGCTGTAGATGAACCTCCCAACACATTGTTAGAATTTGTACCTGAAATTAAGGTGTGTCAAACTCAATCTGTGTTGTGCCTTAAAGTTAATGATGCTCAGGAAGGGTTGTTACCATTGGTAAAGAATACAAAAGCTAGGATGACGGTGATTGTTGGAACTTTATTAGGTTGTTATAGGATAATCAGTGAAGAGGATGTTGATCAGCCAGATCCAAAGTGCCGGAAAACTAGAATTCAGAATGATTTAGTTCCTCCAGGTGTTGATGTTAGCATCCAATCAGGCAATACTAGAGAAGAAAAGATTAAATATTTGTAGTGTCAACAAGATAATTCCCATCTTAATGCTGATCAACAGGCAGAATTAAGTGATATGTTAGTTGCAAATCACTCCATATTCATTCTTGAAGAAAAAGAATTGGGAAAGTTTAAAGATGTTCAAGCTCATATTGCAGTAAGTGATCCACATCCAGTTAGGTCTCCCATGTATCGATACCCTGAAAAGGCCAAAACACTTATTTCCACCATGTTAGAGGATATGGAAGAAAGAAGGATAATAGAACCATCTAATGCAGCATGGTTAAGCCCTATTGTTCTTGTAAGGAAACCCAATCACACTCAAAGGATGTGCCTCGATTACCGTAAAGTCAACACACACCTCTAGGTGGATATTCACCCTTTACCTAGATTAAAGGAAATGGTAGATACAGCTGCAGGAAACCATTATTATGCTTCCTTAGATATGAAAGATGCATATTATCAAGTGGAATTAGATAAAGAGAGCAGAGATATAACAACTTTTAGTGATGGAGTTTCACTTTATAGATTTAAACGCCTTCCTTTTGCATTAACCCTGGATAGGTACGGTGGGTCGTTTGCGACCCCGAGCGTAAAAAAAAAACAGGTTTTTCTCACGTGACTCACCCCTGTGACTGAATTTGTGGGTGATCGACCTGCAGGAGGTGTCTCCCCTACACGCTCTAGTAGTGTCCAGATGTGCATTGCTGTAGCTGTACTCCTTCCCCGATTTCTGAGACGCGTCGGGGTCGTTCGCGTCCGAGTTTACCCTTCTGAGGTAGTTTGCATAATTATCAAAGTTATTACGTATTATGAAATTGTCGTAGAATGGTGCAACTTGTATAGGTTATCAGTTGTGGAAAGTCTTGGTGGATTGTTTGGCTACCATGTGCATGTATTTTTTTTTAGTTAAAATGTCGTTCATCACCACGAGGACCATTTTACCGCGAGTGCCCCTTTTTCATTTTTTTTCATTTTTTTGCCAAGTCATTTTTCCGTAAGATATTGCCAAATAGTGTCGTAAAACTTTTGCTTGTTTAGTGTTGGAAAGTGTGTCTAGATGATCTGGCTACCCATGCATGACTTTGTTTTTGTCAGATACGACGTAGTTATTGGTATATTGGGTATTTAACTGCGGTTACCAATTTCTGTTTTTTTTTCAATATTTGTAAAAATTACTACGTAGTAAGGAATTGCCGTATATTATTCATTTTTTTTTCATGTTTATGTGTTAGAAAGTGTGCCTTGATGGTTGGGCTAACACGTGCATGTCTTTTTTTTTATCTGAGATGTCGTATATTAGAATGTCGGGCATTTTACCGCGAGTGTCCCTTTTTAATTTTTTTTAATTTTTTTGCCAAGTCATTTTTCCGTAAGATATTGCCAAATAGTGTCGTAAAACTTTTGCTTTTTTAATGTTGGAAAGTGTGTCTAGATGATCTGGCTACCCATGCGTGATTTTATTTTTGTCAGATACGACGTAGTTATTGGTATATTGGGTATTTAACTGCGGTTGCCAATTTCTGTTTTTTTTTCAATATTTGTAAAAATTTACTACGTAGTAAGGAATTGCCGTATATTATTGATTTTTTTTTCATGTTTATGTGTTAGAAAGTGTGCCTTGATGGTTGGGCTAACACGTGCATGTCTTTTTTTTTATCTGAGATGCCGTATATTAGAATGTTGGGCATTTTTCCGCGAGTGCCCCTTTTTATTTGTTTTGCATTTTTTTGCTTAGTCATGATACCGTAAGGAATTGGCAAGTAGTGTCGCAAAACTTATATTTTTATAGTGTTGGAAAGTGTTTCTAGATGATCTGGCTACCCATGCCTATTTTTTTTTTAGCCAGATATGGCGTATATATAAGTATGTGTTCGATTTTCCTGTGATTGCCATTTTTTCGTTTTTTCCAATTTCTTTCAAAATTACTACGTACTAAGGAACTATCACAGAGTAATATTTCATTTATATGTTTATTTGTCGGAAAATATGCCTTGATGGTTTGCCTAGCACGTGGCTGAAATTTTTTTTTTCTGAAATGCCGTATATTAGAATGGCCATTTTTCCACGAGTGCCCCTTTTTATTTGTTTTGCATTTTTTTGCTTAGTCATGTTACCGTAAGGAATTGGCAAGTAGTGTCGCAAAACTTATATTTTTATAGTGTTGGAAAGTGTTTCTAGATGATCTGGCTACCCATGCCTATCTTTTTTTTAGCCAGATATGGCATATATATAGGTATGTGTTCGATTTTCCGGTGATTGCCATTTTTTCGTTTTTTCCCAATTCTTTCAAAATTACTACGTACTAAGGAACTATCACAGAGTAATGATTCCTCTAGATGTTTATTTGTCGGAAAATTTTGTTTACTTTTTTTTTTGATTGAATATCATCAAATTTTTTTAGCTAAAATATTGTTTTACATTTTTTTTTTCGATTTTATTTCCCTTCAAAAAAAATTTTTTGGGTCAGAATTTTAATTTTATAGTCGTAAAATAATCGACAATTATCCAGCAACCCACCATACAATTTTTATGCATATCCAATAATAATTAGATTAGTAAATAACACCTTGTAATTGACATACCCTTCCTACATTTCAAGTGGCAGATTAGGGAGTCTGAGTCAGTGTGGTTGGCGGCCATTTTGTGGACATATCCGAAGCGTAAGCTGCCCTATCTATATATATTCTTGTTCCCTATAGAATTTGTGATATTTTGGTATATTTTTACCTGCATAAATATCATATTATATATTAAATATATGTATTTTTTTACGAAATTTCCAAGTACTTAAAAAATTACCTTTAGATATGGCCCCTGATATAAATGTAATTTACAAAATAATGAAGATTTTTTTACATATTTCTATTTTAGGATAACATATGTTTATTCCCTAAAAAAATTAGCCACTTCCTATTTCATTTGGGTACCCAAAAAAATTCATGAAATTTGGACAACTTTTTTTGGCCAAAAAAAGTTACCCTTTTTTTCTCATTTCAGATCTTCACCTCCATGGGTCTGACTTCATCCAAAATACATCAAGATGTGTCCTAAACATTCAAGAATCAATTCCTAAAAGGATTTGTGTATATATGTATAAACTTTTTTTTATGAATTTTTATGTCAGGTCTTTTTTTTTTTCTACTTAATTTTTTAAAATATTTATAATAAATAGTTTTTCTGCAGATGAGTAGTATTTATCTTTACAGTTGTTTTAAGCATTCATTGAAGTTTTTTTTGGCAAAAGAAAAAAGGAGGTTACGGCAAAAACTGATTTTTCAAGAATTTTTTTTGGCGTCAGGGTCGTTCGCGTCCGAGTATACCCTTAAAGGGGTGTCCGAGGACCGTACCTATCCAGGGTTAAGTTGCAGTCCAGCTATATTTTCACGTATCATGTCTAATATCTTGGCTCCTCTTATTAAGAAAGGGTGGGTTAAGAACTACCTAGATGATATAGTTGTTTGGGCTCCCAGTTTTCCCATCTTGTTAAAAAGGTTAGATCAACTATTCAAACTTTACAGTGACAAAGGAGTGAAGTTAAATCTAAAGAAATGTCAGATAGGCCAAATGGAAATAAAGTTTTTAGGTCATATAATCTCCAAGGACAGTTTTAGACCATGTCCAGACAATATCAGTGCGATCAAAGGCATGAAACCACCTACCAATGTTAAGAAAACTAGGAGATTTCTGGGAATATGTGGGTTTTACAGGAAACACATTAAGGATTATGCTAAAATAGATGTTCCCATGACTAATCTCTTAAGAGAGAAAGAACCCTTCCTGTGGACAAAGAATTGTCAGTCCAGCTTTGAACAGATGAAAAAAGCATTAGTCACTGCTCCAGTGTTAGTAAAGGCTCCAATGACTAAACAAGTTGAATTATTTACTGACGCTAGTTTAGATCATATAGGTGCGGTTTTGATGCAGAGACAAGATGATCAGTTGAAACCTGTTGGATATTTCTCTAAGAAACTGAAGCCAGTTGAGCAGCGATACAGTACCACTGACAGAGAAGCACTTGCTATTGTCTTAGCCTGTCGTAGGTTTCATCATTTTCTTTGGGGTGTTCCATTTACCATGCACACAGATCATCAACCTCTAGTATCAGTGTTCAAGAGAAAGACTAAATCACCTAGAATGAGCAGGTAGGTAATTGGAATACAAGATTTCCGGTTCAAGGTAGAATATCAGCCAGGTAAAAATAATCAGGTGGCAGATCAACTAAGTAGACCAGTTAGAACAGTTTTTCATCAGAGTAGGGACGATTATCTCGGTCTGAGCAAGGATGAGGTTAAAGAAAGGCAGTTAGAGGAACCTAGGTGGGCTGAGTTAATAACCTTTTTAGAGGGTGGCCAATCACCACGTAAGAGGTTTCCTAGAGCTTTGATAACACAGTTCCAGGTGTATGAAGGCTTATTATATATCAGTGAAGATAAAGTTGATAACTCCATTCAGCTGAGATTCATAGTTCCTAGGGATTTAACCAAGGCCGCTTTGAAGTTCAGTCATGAATCATTGTCAGGTCATTTAGGGATACGCAAAACAATTGATGCTATTGAAAACCTATTTTAATGGCCTTCATTGCGATCTGATGTTACCAAATATGTAAGTGAATGTGTCATGTGTCAAAAACATAAAGCTAGTAGTTCTTTACAACAACAGTTTCAGGAATTGCCTCCAGTAACTAAACCTTTAGAGAGAATCAATCTTGATTTAACAGATATGTTATCTGGTGCAAATGGGTATAGATATGGATTGACTGTTATTGATCATTATAACCGGTATGTTAAGTTCTATCCCTTGCAAAGTAAGTCTACAGAGGAGGTAAGCAAAAACTTCCTTATGTATCTGAATGATTTTGGTGTACCTATGACTGCCATTCTGGATAATGGTGCTGAATTCACTTCAAATCAATTTAGAGAATTAGGTCGCGAACATAAAATCAATGCAGGTTATATTACCCCATATCATCCACAAGGAAACAGTGTTAGTGAAAGAATGCATAGAACCATGTAAACCGTACTAAATGTGATGTGTAAAGGACATCCTTATCAATGGTCAAAGTACTTAGGTGAAACCCAGCGTGTGCTCAATTCTGCGGTACATACCACTTTGGGTGAACATCCTCATTATGTATTTTTCTCTCGCAGGGCACCTAGGCAAGTTACTAGTGTGTTACCCACAATAAATGATGGTGTAGAAGAGACTGCTATAGCAAAAGCACATGAAATAATTTAGAAAACTCATAGAGAGATGGCCAGCAGGTATCGCGCAATAGCCAATCAAAAGAGGAAGAATGAGAAAGTGGATGAAAACTGTCTCGTATGGGTTAAAAATGAAAGTGTGATTCCCAGCACAAGTAAAAAACTAAACCCAAGATGGTCTGGTCCTTATGTAGTAACCAGGGTGTTTAAGGATGGTGCTAAATATGAGTTGAAAAACTTGTTTGACCACACCATTATTGAACGTGCTGCTGACAAAGTAAAACCTTTTGTAGGACAAGAACAGTGGTTAGTAAAAATGCAGGAAATGGATATTATCAATCCGGATGTGAACAAAAGTGTACAAACCAGAGGTGCTTACAATATTGTTCCTCCCTCTAGATTAATTGAGGAAATTTGAGATAATTATATTTTTATACTGTATTTTGTATTTTTGTACTTTTATATGGAAATGTATGTTATTTTGTACCTTAGCATTGTCCATGCATATAACAATTATGTGTCTTTATGGGTTATGTTCATAGATTATGGATCTGATAATAACACTTCGTTACCATGAACCTGTACTCGGTTGAGGTTGTGTATCAAGAGCAACCCCATTCAAAAGCTTTACAAACTCTGGTGGAGTTGTTCAAGTTATGTAACTGATGTGTAAGTTAATCATTAGGATGCTTTAAGAGGTATATTATCCTCAAAGGTACTTTTCTCCTGCTTAGGTTTATTGAGTGCATGAGACTGAATGACATGAAAAGGTTGTTTGTAAGGAAAATAATCCTAAGTGATTATACCCTTAATGAGGAGTGACTAGGTCTTAATTGAATTTAAGATCACTCTTACATAGGTGGTTTAACTTGGTAAGGTTATCAGGATGGTTAGGCAGAAACGCGCCTTACGGGTGGCGTCCCACAACTTGCTCTGTATGTCTGACAGCAGACCTTGAAGATTAAATGTTGCGGCCTATATCCGGCTGAGAGATGGCTACTATTCATGGCGCATAAAACTTGTTGTTGTTAGATCTGTTTTCTACCCTAGGTTTTGCAGTTAGTTGATAGTTCTTGATAAATGAAAACCAATTTCCGTAGGGGTAAAGTGATGTAATGACAGAAATGCTTCATTTAACTGAATGGTAATTCCATTTACGATTTTTAGACTTAATAAACGAATTGGTTTTCATCTCATCAAAATGTTATGTTAGCCACACGTAGTTGAGATGGTGTAGGATCGAGTGTGCCTACGCCGAAGTAGAGAGGCGTAACAAAGAAGTAATTGTGTCTATGGTCGAGAGTTTGTGATTGAGTACCAAGGTAAACAGAGGCGTACTTGCGTGAGCCTCGAGCGTACCTGAGCTAGGTAAGCTCAGAACGCACTCTTTGAGCCGACAACGACCAGCGTAGAGGGGAATTGGTGTTGCTCCCCCGTATTATTATGTGAAATTCTTACCTTCTCCCTTGTAAAAGGGTACCAGTTTGGAGTACCGAGCATGTACTAAGCTTTTTGTAAGAATAAAAAGACCCCCGAGAACCAGCCTTTCCCTCAACCTCCACTGCAAATGAAGATCCGTCATTCTCCACAGCAAGAGTCAAGTTACCTTAAGCCTAGGCTTAGAGTATTAGCCTATACCTATGATGTACCCGGTATTAGCCTATGTCAAGGCTTGGTTTGCTATAGATAGGCTAGCCAGGAGTAAGTCGATTGTCCTAAATTGAATGGTGCCTCCGAACTTAGGTAAGGACAATTGACGAAGGTAAGAGTTTAGTGAAAAGTCTTGTGTGAAACGGCATGACAAAGAAAACATAATTAGGCATAAAAATTGCATTGTCAAATATGGAGCATCTGAGGTGTGTCGACAGATGATTAAGCTTTTTTCTAGAGTGAATGTTCATGAACTTCGTCACTAAAGTTATTGCCAGTGTTGTGCCCTTCAGTGATTATATAGAGCTCCTATCCCCCTCTGCTAATTCTTTGCTGCAAGTTGTAGGGAGACATTTCCGGAAGAAAAACTGGTTCCTTCTCAGATGCATCGAAATATAAATTTTCCCGAGTAAAATTATCCTATCATATGCTTCTGTATTAATACTCACTATAAAGGAAGAATATTATATATATATATATATATATATATATATATATATATATATATATATATATATATATATATATATATATATATATATATATATATATATATATATATATATATATATATATATATATATATATATATATATATATATATATATATATATATATATATATATATATATATATATATATATATATATTTGTAAGCTCATCCTTTTTCGTAGGAGATGCAAAGTTCTAGTGATTACTAAATTAGTTTTATTTATTGTTAATACGGTCCAAGACATATTCCCCCATCATTACACATTTTGTGTATTTTTTTACTCAGGCTAGTTTGTGAAAAACTCTAGGATCATGCTTTATCTTGTCAAACTATGAGAGTAGTTCAAGACTAAGGTTTTCCTATGATTAACCCCCACTCATAAATGGCATGGGATAAGGGATAGCTCTACATTTAGTGGTTACTATCGTTCTCAGCATATTCGGTTCAAATTTCAACGCAGTTAAGCCTTAAAAAGTTCAACACTTCTCAAGGGCTGTGTTGTCACTCACCCTTTTCAAAAGTACTTTTTAAAAGTTATAGAACAAGCAGAAAATGATCTGAGCACACAATTAAACGGATTGACCTGATAAAAGTTTGAGAATTATATGTTTTGTTTCTCATCATTTATGTGAATAAATGGTTGCTTCATTTTTATTCTAAATTTATTAAAACAAATTTTTTTTTTCAATTTTATTTAACAATAAAATAAAATTTTGTTTTGGGGAAATTTATATAATTTTATTTTTATTTTTCAACTGTTTATTCTTTCTTTCTAGTCATAAAAAAATAGTTGGAAACTTCAGAACTGTAGAGCAATTAACAAAGCAATAGGACTTCAAGAATTATCATATTTATGATATACTATTTTAACTATATACTATATCAGCTGTTCAATCTTCAATCTCGATTTATCTTAATCTTTTCACGAGGAGGTCCGTCATCTTAATTACCTTTATTTTCCTCTTCCTTAACTCTTAGTCCTCGAGATATGATAAAAGAAAAGCTCTGGTTGGTCAAGTCGTCCATTTTTACATTTCGTCTTATTTAGGTTACTTTGATAAACGGACATCTGAGAACTTATATATTCATTTCTCTAAAATTCAAACCTTTTATTTGAGGGATTATGTGTTGGTAACATAATCCCCTTGGTACGGGACAGTTATACCCGAGAGAATGAAGAGAGTAAATCAATTTACAGCATAAAGCTTTTATCTTTTGCTTTGAAAGTGAAGATTTATATCATAACTTCCTTATAATACATTCCTGCTCCCGTCAATCGCCTTCAGCAAAATTGTCTAGATTAACGTAATTCCTGTTCTGTATTTCACTGGGATCGCTAAAATAGTTCTCGGGAGTGAGATGACTTTTGTAATGACAAAATTAATTATTTATGTGTTTTATAAGTCTCTGGATAGATGATGGAGCTTTTATATTTGCCTTTATTTAAGGTTTGTGAACTTCATGGTCAAGATTATTGCCAGGGTGTATTTGTTATGTATTTTGTACAATACTATATGCACTATGAGTATTAGGAGTAATGTTGTATAGTATTGCATTGATAGAACGTGTTTCAACATAGTTCAAAAGTATAGCAGCGTATGTTGTAAAGGATTTAATCATTAATTAGTTATCCTAAAGGTAGGATGTGATTCTTCTTACTTTTGCATTGCAGTAGGATCCCGAGTTTTGAGAGTGATGGTCATTTTTGTTTTTTGTATGCATGTGTGCGAGTTTTGTTTACATACTTTCACTCGAGAGTCACAAGTTCTTAGACAAGTCACAGAGTAGAGCTGTAATCTAAGCTTCAAACATTTAACGTATTTCAATAAGAAGTCTCTGATTTTATCCCATCCAACCAGAAGACAAGTCGGCGAAGATGCTGGGATAGGAATATTCTTAACTACTGTATTACTATTCCAGGTATGTTAGAAGGGGTTATTTAATTTAGGCATTCTGGGAGTTGTTCTTGTGCTTTATTTCCTTATGAAATGAGGTTTTTCATATGGAATTACTTGTGTTTCAAACGTCTTTACAAGTTAAAGAATATAGTTTCAGTAAAATACCATAACTAAGAGCATTCCATTCACATCAGGAACACCTCTTATTTTCTTCTGTGGAGATTTAGGAATCTTATTTTGAATAACTTTAGCTGCGTAGTGAAGGGAACTATAACACTGACGCAACAAGCGGAATTAGTTCTAAATCTAAAATAAAGTAAAATAACGCTTACAGTACACCTTGTGGGCTTTACTGAAAACACTAGTATTTTTCCAAAATTTATCTTAATCATTGAATAGAATAATCTAGATTATTAAAAGATCGGCTTCAGTTGGATGACTTGACCAACATGAGACAAATTAGTCCCTCCCTGACACCCTTTAAAAAAAAAAAAAAAAAACTCTAAAAGAGGAAACTGCATCTGGCATAATGATGAGACATATTATCATGCATTGTCTCTATTACTGCCAATTCATCTTGTTTGGCTGCTTTTAACACATTAAAAAGGACAGTTAACTTTCCATGTGTAACCTATAGGTTAAAAGCATTCAACATATAGATATCAATATATGCATTTATCCTATTATAGCCTTTAATATCTCACTACTTTGTACTTTAAGCAAAAAGTTTAAGGGAAATCAGTAGTTATAATGTTAATTATATTAGAATTAATAATATTTTTATATCAAAACTGTTAGAGGATCCCTTCGTCTCCCATTACCGAGAGAAGTTCTGGTCGTATCCTTTCTGCAACTGATAGAGGATCTCAATCTACCATTATTGAGAGAAGAAGAAATAAACAATTAAGATAACATATTGTGAGAACAGTAGCAACCTTAAAATAGATCTTTCATATATAAACTATAAAACTTTAAATAAAAGAGGACGAGTAAAAAAAGATAAAATGCTGTGCCCAAATGTATCTTCAAGATATTTGTATTGAATTGTAGATGTTAATGCAGTATTTATTTCACTTTTCATGTTTATCAAATTTTTCATAATACTGAAATAGAAATATATCTGAAATTCTACCTATTTAATGTTTTTATGATTATATTTAATGAAAAATTCTGAATAAAATTTATTCTTGATTCATTCTTTAATATTTAAATATATCTTCGTGATCAGTATTCCACTTTCCACTTTTTTTGCACTTTTCTTCTCACTTCCCAGTAATATAATGATAAACACTCCTTTAAAAACTATTACAGTTACTACAGTATGTAAATCGTCTTAATATGAAATAAATAAATAAATTAACGTAAAAATCGCCACTCGATATTCTTTAAAAATCGCCAACCGACATCCATCCTCCCCTCTCGCTCGAAATTTAGCGGAAAATTTTACTGGTTTTTATATTTGCGTATCTTAAAATTCCTTTTTCTCTTTTTCTATTTCATACGTATTGCTTAGATAATTAAATAATAACAACATTCAGTTATATCCTTATGATACTGTAGTGTTTTCTCTTCAGTTTTCGCCTAAAATCTTAGCTTTTCATCTATTTTCGTGCTATAACGGTAATCTGGATACTCTAGTCACATCTATATGTCAGTCGCTCTCTGCCACACCTCCCTTCTTCCTTACATAACAGTAAATTATTCGTAACCTTATATAGATCGTTGATTTAACATTAACTTTACATTACTATTCTGAGAAATATAATTACTAGATCCTTCCTTTATTTAGTACTTTTCTATATAAATAAATTTATGCCTCGTTGCTTTTCGGGATAATTTACGCCCTCTTTTCTGCCTTCAACTACATTACTTTTATTCCTTCCCTTGTTTTTCTTACTATCAAGGGACTCCCTGCTATACCACTGTTTCTCTAACTTGATAGACTTTTCTATCATAATATTCTTTTCATAAGGGATATTTTTGCCCTTGTTTCTGCCTCTAACTAAATAACTTTTTATTCCTTCCCATGATCTCCTACTCCCATGGGACTTTCTGCTATAACACTTTTTCTCTGACTCGATAGACTTGTCTATCACAACTTTTCCTTTCGTGGACCTAAAGAGGAGCCTCCTTTCCGGGGCCTTTCACCGTTGTCACGACTGTCATCCCTCCCCTTTTTATTTTGTTTTGCCTAGTGGCAGCTAAAGGGACCTGTCTCTCATTCAGTTATACGGGCAATTGACTAGGAATCTGCCTTGCAAATTCCTGCCCGTGGGAAGTATGGTGTATAGCCATTAGCCCCACCTAGGAACAATACCAAACCTAGGCTGCTGAATGAGAATCAACAGTTCACTTGAAACTGCCACTACTTTTTGGCCTTCCACACACTAGCCTTGGCTATCTAAATTTAAAATAATAATATCCAACAATTGTAATCTAAGATTAACTCCCTTATTAGACCCATCAAATCAAACATTACACTAAACTATATCATTCCAAAACTACTTAGCATAAATGTCTAATAATAACTATATTCTCTTACGGGCTGCCCAGCGGCAAGAGCCCGTGTCTTACATATGGTAAAGCAATCTACACACACACACACACGAAATAAATATAAACTACTGACTTACATATACTTTTTGCGGAGTACAGATCAACATCTGCTCCTAATAATACCTATTGTTGCAGGCTGTTTACGCTATAGTCCGTGTCTTACACAAGGTAAGGCAATCTACACCCAGAGTCACACACACATTCACTGTGTATCTGTGATCCTCCTTTAGCACACCTTAACCCTGGATAGGTACGATGGGTCGTTTCCGACCCCGAGCGTCAAAAAAAAACAGGTTTTTCTCACGTGACTCACCCCCGTGACTGAATTTGTGGGTGATCGACCTGCAGGAGGTGTCTCCCCTACACGCTCTAGTAGTGTCCAGATGTGCATTGCTGTAGCTGTACTCCTTCCCCGATTTCTGGGACGCGTCGGGGTCGAGCGCGACCGAGTTTACCCTTCTAAGGTAGTTTGCATAATTATCAAAGTTATTACGTATTATGAAATTGTCGTAGAATGGTGCAACTTGTATAGGTTATCAGTTGTGGAAAGTCTTGGTGGATTGTTTGGCTACCATGTGCATGATTTTTTTTTTAGTTAAAATGTCGTTCATCACCACGAGGACCATTTTACCGCGAGTGCCCCTTTTTCATTTTTTTTCATTTTTTTGCCAAGTCATTATTCAGTAAGATATTGCCAAATAGGGTCGTAAAACTTTTGCTTGTTTAGTGTTGGAAAGTGTGTCTAGATGATCTGGCTACCCATGCATGACTTTGTTTTTGTCAGATACGACGTAGTTATTGGTATATTGGGTATTTAACTGCGGTTACCAATTTCTGTTTTTTTTCAATATTTGTAAAAATTACTACGTAGTAAGGAATTGCCGTATATTATTCATTTTTTTTCATGTTTATGTGTTAGAAAGTGTGCCTTGATGGTTGGGCTAACACGTGCATGTCTTTTTTTTTATTTGAGATGCCGTAAATTAGAATGTCGGGCATTTTACCGCGAGTGTCCCGTTTTCATTTTTTTTTCATTTTTTTGCCAAGTCATTTTTCCATAAGATATTGCGAAATAGTGTCGTAAAACTTTTGCTTTTTTAGTGTTGGAAAGTGTGTCTAGATGATCTGGCTACCCATGCGTGATTTTGTTTTTGTCAGATACGACGTAGTTATTGGTATATTGGGTATTTAACTTCGGTTGCCAATTTCTGTTTTTTTTTCAATATTTGTAAAAATTTAATACGTAGTAAGGAATTGCCGTATATTATTGATTTTTTTTCATGTTTATGTGTTAGAAAGTGTGCCTTGATGGTTGGGCTAACACGTGCATGTTTTTTTTTTTTTTTATCTGAGATGCCGTATATTAGAATGTTGGGCATTTTTCCGCGAGAGCCCCTTTTTATTTGTTTTGCATTTTTTTGCTTAGTCATGTTACCGTAAGGAATTGGCAAGTAGTGTCGCAAAACTTATATTTTTATAGTGTTGGAAAGTGTTTCTAGATGATCTGGCTACCCAGGCCTATTTTTTTTTTAGCCAGATATGGCGTATATATAAGTATGTGTTCGATTTTCCTGTGATTGCCATTTTTTCGTTTTTTCCCATTTCTTTCAAAATTACTACGTACTAAGGAACTATCACAGAGTAATATTTCATTTATATGTTTATTTGTCGGAAAATGTGCCTTGATGGTTTGCCTAGCACGTGGCTGAAATTTTTTTTTTCTGAAATGCCGTATATTAGAATGGCCATTTTTCCACGAGTGCCCCTTTTTATTTGTTTTGCATTTTTTTGCTTAGTCATGTTACCGTAAGGAATTGGCAAGTAGTGTCGCAAAACTTATAATTTTATAGTGTTGGAAAGTGTTTCTAGATGATCTGGCTACCCATGCCTATCTTCTTTTTTTAGCCAGATATGGCGTATATATAGGTATGTGTTCGATTTTCCTGTGATTGCCATTTTTTCGTTTTTTCCCATTTCTTTCAAAATTACTATGTACTAAGGAACTATCACAGAGTAATTATTCATTTAGATGTTTATTTGTCGGAAAATGTGCCTTGATGGTTTGCCTAGCACGTGGCTGAATTTTTTTTTTCTGAAATGCCGTATATTAGAATGTTAGCCATTTTTCCGCGAGTGCCCCTTTTTATTTGTTTTGCATTTTTTTGCTTAGTCATGTTACCGTAAGGAATTGGCAAGTAGTGTCGCAAAACTTATATTTTTATAGTGTTGGAAAGTGTTTCTAGATGATCTGGCTACCCATGCCTATCTTTTTTTTAGCCAGATATGGCGTATATATAGGTATGTGTTCAATTTTCCGGTGATTGCCATTTTTTCGTTTTTTCCCAATTCTTTCAAAATTACTACGTACTAAGGAACTATCACAGAGTAATGATTCCTCTAGATGTTTATTTGTCGGAAAATTTTGTTTACTTTTTTTTGATTGAATATCATCAAATTTTTTTAGCTAAAATATTATATTGTTTTACATTTTTTTTTTTCAATTTTATTTCCCTTCAAAAAAATTTTTTTGGGTCAGAATTTTAATTTTATAGTCGTAAAATAATCGACAATTATCCAGCAACCCACCATACAATTTTTTGCATATCCAATAATAATTAGATTAGTAAATAACACCTTGAAATTTACATACCCTTCCTACATTTCAAGTGGCAGATTAGGGAGTCTGAGTCAGTGTGGTTGGCGGCCATTTTGTGGACATATCCGAAGCGTAAGTTGCCCTATCTATATATATTCTTGTTCCCTATAGAATTTTTGATATTTTAGTATATTTTTACCTGCATAAATATCATATTATATATTAAATATATGTATTTTTTTACGAAATTTCTAAGTACTCAAAAAATTACCTTTAGATATGGCCCCTGATATAAATGTAATTTACAAAATAATGAAGACTTTTTTACATATTTCTATTTTAGGATAACATATGTTTATTCCCTAAAAAAATTAGCCACTTCCTATTTCATTTGGGTACCAAAAAAATTCATGAAATTTGGACAAATTTTTTTGGCCAAAAAAAGTTACCCTTTTTTTCTCATTTCAGATCTTCACCTCCATGGGTCTGACTTCATCCAAAATACATCAAGATGTGTCCTAAACATTCAAGAATCAATTCCTAAAAGGATTTGTGTATATATGTATAAACTTTTTTTTATGAATTTTTATGTCAGGTCTTTTTTTTCTACTTAATTTTTTAAAATATTTATAATAAATAGTTTTTCTGCAGATGAGTAGTATTTATCTTTACAGTTGTTTTAAGCATTCATTGAAGTTTTTTTTTGGCAAAAGAAAAAAGGAGGTTACTGCAAAAACTGATTTTTCAAGAATTTTTTTTGGCGTTGGGGTCGTTCGCGTCCGAGTATACCCTTAAAGGGGTGTCCGAGGAGCGTACCTATCCAGGGTTAAGTAACGTGTACCAGAAGGACTTACGTGCTACCTTACCGAGGCTGAAACTCATGCATGTGTCATATGGCTATTACCTTGAATGCTGCTGCTTTTTCACTTAGAATACCTTAATACTTTTTCCTATTCCCTAAAATTTTAGGCTAGAAAAACCCAAATTACCTCAAACTAAGGTAATTACCTTAAAAGTTGAAACCTTGTTCCTTACTCACTTAAAATCATATCATCCTTCACAAATAGATTAACTGAGTAAAAAAGCATTAGGTCTAGCTTGTGTTAATAGATTCTCTTAGTTCGTCTTCTCTTCCTTCTCCTGCTTCTTTTGCTATCTCTAAGGACCCTTCTGTTATTCTTAATGTCCATCTATTGTTTGTCATTCTCATTATATGTCCTCTCCATGTCCATTTCTTCATCTTGTTGTTTGAATACTATGTACTTTAGTTTGTTCTCATAGTATCCATGTTGCTCTTTTATTGTCTCTTAGTCTTATTCCTATCAATAGTCTTTCCATAGCTTTTTGAGTTGTAACTAGTTCGTGTTCTAAGGCTTTAGTGAGGATCCAAGTTTCTGATACACATGGTAGGCCTAATACTTGTAGGGCCATTTCATTAAACAGTTCACTTCTTTAGAGAAAGTGGCATTTTAACTCTCATAATTACATTTTGTTTACCTAAGCTGATATCTTAAGCTTGTCAAAGTCATTTGCCATGTTTCAGATAATGCTAATATTGAAAAATGTTTCTCCTTTATCAATTGGAATTATTTGGTTACCAATAGACTGAATATTTCCTTGAACACAATTCGTAACATCCTTGGTATCCATGGTCATCTTTTCTGCTAATCTCTTCAATTCCAGATTATAAAGTTTGAAATGTCTTGATTCACTATATGGTCAAATATTTTGTTCAGCTCACTGTAATATATACATCTTATCTGCTATGAGTTGCATTCCTTGGTGGTGTGATTTACTGAATATTACCTGCACTCTATACTATCAGTCTTGAACTTTCAATCATCTTTAATCAACCACTACTTTAGCTCATCTTTATCAGATTCAAGAAAAGACAATCTTGTCCAGTCTCATCTACTTTTGATTATCTAAAATAATATTTAATTGTTTCTTACGCATTTCATTACACTACATCAAGTTTAGGCATATAGCTAGAGCAGAATCATTTGTGCATTTGGGAACTTATAGATGAATATAGCGATGAATAATAAGCAGTGAACGTAAGAAGGGCATAGACGCCCAGCTATGTTAGGTGGGGAAAATTGGGTTAGGTGGTGTTTTTTGTCTGTATCTCTCTCTTAAGGGGACCGCCAGCTATGTTCTGCCTTTTTTAGCTAATGATTCAAAATACACAATATCTATATATATTTTAGTCATATATAATACTTTTATTATATATAAATTTCAAGTCATTTTATCCAAAACTTTTTTTATTTATTAGCTAAGGTTAAAAATTACTAATCGATTTACACTGGCTGCCTATTAAAGTGAGAATTGAATTTAAATATGTACATTAACCCACCAAGTTATTGTAATGGCAGAAATGCTTCATTTAACTGAATGGTAATCCCCTTGACGATTATTGGACCTATAAACGAATTGCTTCTCATCTCATCAAATTGGTCTGATAGCCACACCTGGCTGAGATGGTGTAGGATCGAGTGTGCATATGCAGAGGTGTAGAGAGGTGTAACAAAGGAGTTGTTGTCTGCGGTCGAGAGTTTTTGACTGAGCTCACAAGCTAAACAAAGGCGTAGGTCCTCACTTCACTCCGCATTCTCTACACTACAGGTATAAACATAATAAAACATTAAATTGCCTTATAGCGCACCGTGCCGGTTGACGCCAGGTTTATTTTTCTAATGAATCATACTTTTTAAAAAACAATTTATATATAACATCACATTCTAATAACTTCTACAAACTTCTGTACTGATATAGCAGTGCATATTTAAAACAAAATGAACAAACTTTCAAATTAACATATAAGCCTCCTCTGCCGCCCAGGAAAAACCATAGATAAAAAACAAATTTTCAAGTTTTGAAAAAACTATGGAAACCTGTGTATCCACGGCAATAATGCAGAGTAACTCAAATTTGAGTGGTGGAACCTCACTCTTGTACTACTAATAAATAATAATGATAATAATATTAATAATAAATTCGACTTGCTCGGGCTAGCGTGCGCTAGAAAGTGACCACTTACTAAATACCTCTTCAAACATTGAATACGTTACACCCAACACTAAATTCTCATTGGCCACTGCCTACATAACAACTGAACTTAAGTAACAAGACACTTAAGACCTGCTTACATGTCGTTAGGACAATTATTTTTCGCTATACTTCGTAACGCGAAAAAATTTTAGTCCTCACTTCACTCCGCATTCTCTACACTACAGGTATAAACATAATAAAACATTAAATTGCCTTATAGCGCACCGTGCCGGTTGACCCTAGATAATACCAAAGAAAGGGAGAGAAGGAAAAAAATGGAGAGAGAGAAATAAATGCTCCGATTGAATGATTTACACATTTAACCTCTTTTTGAAGCCTTTGACAAACATGTTTACTTGAAAACAGACTACCAATACTCATGTCTATGAAGACACCTATCATTGACGTTATCGTTTGCGATATTTGAACTTGTAGCCACAGTTTTAACAAAAAATTATGTTTGGTTACATTACAGGAGCTTTTAAAAAACTTCCTAAAGAGAAATCGATCAAAGGACAAAATCATTCCAGCTTCCTCTGCATCAAGCAAAATACATCAAATATGGAAAAGCATTTGTGATAACTTCCGATATCAAAAACTAAACAGTATTGGTGATTTAATTTTTTTTTTTTTTTTTTTTTTTTATTCAACTAAGAAATCTTCAAATTACAATAAACTTAATTCCCCAAATCTCAGATAAGAAAACTTTAATGATCTATCAAAATAATAAAGAAGTTTTTCAATATAGGAAAATATAATCCGCACGGATTCTGCAACACCATATTATCAAAAAGATCCTTTGTATGCACCGATCTACCAGCTTAATGTTTCACAGGTGCTTGCAAAGATTTAACAAGTGAATTTTCCGTTGGATCTATGTAACCCCTCATTTCATGCATGCACGTTATGGCATAAATAGCTTGATCACTGGAGATTACTAAAACGCCGGAATCTAATAGAAGCGTGATAAATAAAGCAACATACAATGGCATTTCGCTTTGCTCGTGACCATTATTGTAAGTTTCTCTTTGATGAAAGACAAATTTGTAGGCCTTGTCGGTGCTGCCATTCATCGATGATAGAAGATGCTCATGACAACTGAGGTCCCCCAATTTCCTGTCCAAATTAGATGCCACCGTTAAAGACGACTGCTGGCATTTCATTGCATTCACGATCCTGGAAAGCAGATTCCAAAAATAAAACAATGTACATATATACTTGTAATTTCAAAAACCTTTACCTTCTATATCAAAGTTAAATTTCAGTGAATTTTTTTTTTTTTTTTTTTTTTTTTTTTTTTTTTTTTTTCTCTCACCTTATCTTTGCCGTGTAATAAAACCTTTGTTACGTAAACACTCAAAGTTTGTTAATATGAACAGTCAAGATGCAGAGGACTTTCACTCAGGAATATTCTACTCAAGAATTTTTACCTCCATTTTATTAATAACCTTTGGTATAAAGCACCAAACCTCAAGTTAAAGCATAAATTGCCTCTGTACCTGGACACCAATATTAGAGATTAAAAACCTCAACATATTCTTAAAAGTATCAAAACAGTCTAAAGAATTAATAACTCTCACAAGTCCATAACTCTGAAAAATGTAAAAAGAATTGACCATTCATCCATGTTAGTTGACAACACTTCAAAAAATCCGCTCTTTTGTACTCTTTCTGGGCTTACATACATTGATGACCTGAACAGTGTATTCAGTACAAGTTTAAATTCTTTGGTTTTCTATGATTTCCAAATCTGGCTTTTTGCTACCTACTTGCATTAAAATCGAAAATTTTATCTGGAACAACGTTCAAACATTGCCAAAGTACTTTACATAATTCTGTCGACTGCCTCCTGCTCCTTCATGTTTAATTTTAAAGATTAATTTGTTGTCCAGTTTCCAACCACTCTTTTCATGATATGAAAAAAAAAATGCGCTGTATTCATCGCTAAAAACTTCAGAATTACTCCAAACCTACTACTGAGGTGTCACAACATATAAATTTCCCAACACCAGAGGCGTCACAATAGAGTGATAAACTGCCTACATCTGAGGCGTCACAATATAGTGATAAACTGCCTACACCTGAGGCGTCACAATATAGTGATAAACTGCCTACACCTGAGGCGTCACAATATAGTGATAAACTGCCTACACCTGAGGCGTCACAATATAGTGATAAACTGCCTACACCTGAGGCGTCACAATACAGTGATAAACTGCCTACACCTGAGGCGTCACAATATAGTGATAAACTGCCTACACCTGAGGCGTCACAATATAGTGATAAACTGCCTACACCTGAGGCGTCACAATACAGTGATAAACTGCCTACACCTGAGGCGTCACAATATAGTGATAAACTGCCTACACCTGAGGCGTCACAATACAGTGATAAACTGCCTACACCTGAGGCGTCACAATATAGTGATAAACTGCCTACACCTTAGGCGTCACAATATAGTGATAAACTGCCTACATCTTAGGCGTCACAATGAAGTAATAGGTTAAATAAGTCTGATGCAAGTATATAGTTAAAATAAGGACCAAAATAAAAAGAATGAATTTCTGCGTCAAAACGTGCTCTCAACCGGAGCATCTGATATTTCTTCATTAAGTTCTCAACTAGCTTTGCTCAATATGTAAAAATACAGAAATACTTTATCGTTTTCATTTTAACAATACCTTTCACGACAAATTTCGTGGAAATTATGTAACAGACAACTCTGTCCAAAAGATATTCGTTAAAATAACGTTTTCGTTAATTCAGAATGTTTGGCATCTAAACAAGGTCTTTAACGACATAGTTTATCCTAACACTGTAGTTACGAAATTCGCCTTCAGTATTCGTCCTCTGTAAACCTTTCCAAATACAATTTAGAGTCTGAAAACCAATTATACTTTCTTGTAAATAAATCCAAATCTTGAAGCTTTTAAAGTAAATAGCTAGCATCCAATGCCCCTTCAAATAAACCATCCGCAGCTATGCCATCATCTAAAAATACTTCAATCTTCACTTCCTTAGATCTCCAATATCTAACAGACTTAAGAACTTTAGTAAAGATGTACCGCCGCTTCAAAAATATCTAAAGAATATCCATTATAAAAAACTTTTTAAATTTTTCCCCAATGAGAAAGATATTGGCAACGTTTTAATAGATTTCTATGCGATAAGCAGACTGTAGACTGATTAAATCCTTTAAAAAGTTTGTAATAAAAAGCAACCTTTACTTACCATTTCCATTCTTGGTCACCGTCAAAGGAATTATTTCTTAGTTTTTTTTTTTTTTTTTTTTTTTTTTTTTGATACCAGTGTCACCCATTCTCTTAATAAATTCTGATTCGTCCCTTTCTGACCTATTGTTACCCAATCCAACAACCACAGTAACGGTTTTGAAATGGAATTTTGTGATCGCCCTTTTAGACGTCAATGACTATCTTACCGGACCCAATCTAATTCTGTTCAATGTATTGTGAATAACAACAACCAACAGGCGATTAAAACAATAAAATAAAATAAACACAATGTTCCAATTTCCTTGTACCAACTGCTAAGTATACAAAAATAAAAACAGCTATATTTTCACTTATCTTTTCGACGTCTTTCTTGGTACATTCCTGGCTCCAATGTCAACTCTCGGCCTTTGAGCTCTAGACCTCTTCCATCAAAGTTGATATGAATCCACACTTTCCCTCGATCTTTAACTAGCTTGACACTTTCGGCGATGCTGCTCTTTGCGTACTAACTCGTTTCTGCAGCAGTTTTAGATGTTCCTTGTCCTCCAAGTTGATAAACAATCGCATCTAATGCTAACATTTTCGTATCAGTTTCCTCAAAATAACGCGATGCTCCTTCAAATGGTTTTCCATCATACTTTAACGAGGTGCGGATACTTGTTGAATATTCTGCTGGAAATCGGATAATAGATTGTCCATCACTTCTGAAACGGTTTCAGCATTCTGATTGCTAACGTGAAAACACTATTCACATCTGAAGCTGTATTTGACTCTGCCTGGCGTCCTGGCTAATAAATTCGACTTGCTCGGGCTAGCGTGCGCTAGAAAGTGACCACTTACTAAATACCTCTTCAAACATTGAATACGTTACACCCAACACTAAATTCTCATTGGCCACTGCCTACATAACAACTGAACTTAAGTAACAAGACACTTAAGATCTGCTTACATGTCGTTAGGACAATTATTTTTCGCTATACTTCGTAACGCGAAAAAATTTTATTGTGTGAGCCTCGGGCATAGCTGTGCGAGGTAAGTTCAGAGCGCACTCTTCAAGTCGACAACGATCAGTGTAGAGGGGTAACGGTGTTGCTCCTCTTATTATTATGTGAAACTCTTATTTTCTCCCTTGTAAAAGGTATGCACTTGTCTTTGTTATAATGTATGTGTTTTGATAACATTTGACATTGTTATGGTTATCATTTTCTTTAAATGTATCACATAAGGTACAATAATTTTGCCAGTATTGAAACTGCTTTATGCTGTGCTTGCATGTGGTTGGAACTGTGCCACTAACCGTAAGTTAAGATTTGTAATGTTATTCTCAGATTTATCAAGTTAGTCTTTGAGTTGCCAGGCTAACTGTGCATTGTAACCAGTAGGTTAGGTATGAGTAGAGTGTAGCCTTGGCTACGAATTGTCTGTTGTTTGATATAGGATTGCTGTCCTAAACGAAGACTTTGTATTACAGGGTACCAGTTTGGAGTACCGAGCATGTACTAAGCTTTCTGTAAGAATAAAAAGACCCCCGGGAAACAGCCTTTCCCTCAACCTCCACTGCAAATGAAGACCCGTCCTTCTCCACAGCAAGAGTCAACTTACCTTAAGCAAAAGCTCAGATTATTAGCCTATGTCAAGGCTTGGTTTGTTATAAATAGGCTAGCCAGGAGTAAGTCGATTGTCCTAAATTGAATGGGGCCTCCGAACTAAGGTAAGGACAATTGACGAAGGTAAGAGTTTAGTGAAAAGTCATGTGTGAAACGGCATGACATATGGTGACAGCGGTGTAGGATGTATTTATCTTATATAGATTAATATATCCATCCCTACGTCCTAAAGTAGCCACGAAACCATTAGGACTATTTATTTTTCATATATTTATATGATAGCCTAACCTAGGGTGATTAGGTCTATATCATCCTAGCCTAAGGTACTGTACTCTTAGTGTATTTATTTTTATTGCATCGTGTGCTGACTATTTTGCTGGTGTTTCTGTATAACATGGCTCAGAAAATGGAAGGTGAGGTTGAAACAGAAGATTTATATGATAATCTTTTGTCTGCCACGGATAACCAAAGAAGTCAAATGCAACAAGTGTGCGAACAACTTATTGACATGAAAAGAGAAATATCTAGTTTGTCAAATGCTTTGTCTGTCACTTCCACCCCATTCAATTCTAACAGAGCTGACACATCTGACAATAACCCATTTGTTACAGTAGACAGAGCGGACATAACGCCAACATCAGTATTGACACATAATTTGCCAACTAGTACACAGCCTGTAGGGCCTAATGATCTAGTTCAGGGTAGTAACCCAGTTATTCGGGTAGGTAATGTGCATGACCCTATTGGTAATCAGTCTAAGGGATTTTGCTTAAAACCCAAGGATATTTTGATGTTGAAATTGTCAGATTTGTAAGGTATTGGAACTGATAATAGACTGGCTAGGTTTTTCTGTCAAGTAGAGTTCTGTGTTTTTGCAGACATGGATAGGATCCAAGTAGCACTTACCAGAGTATATCAAGAAATTGCAACGCTAATAACGGCTGAAATGGCCAAAAGGGGGAAATACCATATCTTGGAGTCAAATTAAGGACTTTCTGAATCACCAATTTGCCTGTTCAGTTAATATTACACAGTCTTGGTAAGAAATAGAGATGGAACGGTACAGTGTAGATGAAGCCCCCAGAACATTTGTCAACAGAATGAAATGTAAATTATCTGCCTTTGCATTGAAATTCCCTAAGGATACCTTGCCAAAAGCTGACAATCTTGTGAAAAGGAAGTTGTATAGTGGACTTGACGGTAGATCCCAAGAAATACTCGGTGACTTCCTTGATGATGAGATACCTTTGGAAAGATTCATTGAACTAGTTGAGTATGAGTATCATTTAGCGATAATAAGTGGAATCGTTACCTAAAGTAGAGTTTTACCTGTTCATAATTCCAATTCCCTTCCAACACCTGTAGTAAATAGTAGTGCACAGACCACATCAAAATTGGAGGATCTAGAGAAGCAGATTAGTGAGTTGTCCAACCAATTAAAAAGATTAGGTAAGAAAAAGGGAAACAATCAGTATTGTGCTTACTGTAAGGTTAGAGATCACAAGCTTTCTGAATGTCCACATAATCCTCCGAGAGGTGATTGTTTTGATTGCCGCAGACCTGATTGTAAAAGAGGTTCAGCACAGTGCCCAGGTCCTGTCCGAAATGAGTGACTAACGGCCAGTAACAGGTCTCCTTCTATCAATTTGATGATAAATCATGTAATGTGCCATGCCTTAATTGATACTGGTAGTGAAGTATGTGTAACACAGAAGAGGCTTATAGAAAGTTTAGGTTTACATTGTAATCAAATGAGGAATAGCCCACAACTTACTGGAGTAACTCAGCATGTTCTCCCTGTTCTTGGTACGGTGTATTTGGACGTTCATATTGGTTCCTGGGTGATTACCCATTTATTTTCTGTAGTGCCAGATGGTTATTTGGACACAGACATATTGTTAGGAGCAGATTTGATTAGGTCTGCACCGATGACATGGGATGATGCAAAGAAAATAATTGTTTGGGATAGATTTATTTATCCGGTAAGGTATTTGAGACCCAGACCATCTAACAAAGTATTGAGACCCAGACCATCTAACAAAAGGGTCAGGCAGATTAAGGTACTTCAACCTAATAAACCTCAAAAAGCTCAGGTTAGACTTAAAAAGAAACTTATCCTATCCCAGTTTACTGCTGGCATTTAACCTTTAGCTGTAGATGAACCTCCTAACACATTGTTAGAATTTGTACCTGAAGTTAAAGTGTGTCAAACCCAATCTGTGTTGTGCCTTAAGGTTAATGATGCTCAGGAAGTGTTATTACCATTGGTAAATAATACGAAAGCTAGAATGACGATGAAGGTTGGAACTTTATTAGGTTGTTATAGGATAATCAGTGAAGATGATATTGATCAGCCAGATCCAAAGTGCCGGAAAACTAGAATTCAGAATGATTTAGTTCCTCAAGGTGTTGATGTTAGCATCCAATCAGGCAATACTAGAGAAGAAAAGATTAAATATTTGTATTCTCAACAAGATAATTCCCATCTTAATGCTGATCAACAGGCAGAATTAAGTGACATGTTGCAAATCACTCCATATTCATTCTTAAAGAAAAGCAGTTAGGGGAACCTAGGTGGGCTAAGTTAATAACCTTTCTAGAGGGTGGCAAATTACCACATAAGAGGTTCCCTAGAGCTTTAATTACACAGTTCCTGCTGTACGAAGGCTTATTATATCTCAGTGCAGATAAAGTTGATAGCTCCATTCAACTGAGATTAATAGTTCCTAGGGATTTAACCAAGGCAGCTTTGAAGTTCGGTCATGAATCGTTGTCAGGTCACTTAGGAATACGCAAAACAATTGATGCTATTGAAAACTTATTTTATTGGACTTCATTGCGATTTGATGTTACCAAATATGTAAGTGAATGTGTCATGTGTCAAAAACATGAAGCTAGTAGTTCTTTACAACAACAGTTTCAGGAATTGCCTCCAGTAACTAAACCTTTAGAGAGAATCAGTCTTGATTCAACAGATATGTTATCTGGTGCAAATGGTTATAGATATGTATTGACTGTTATTGATCATTATAGCCGGTATGTTAAGTTCTATCCCTTGCGAAGTAAGTCTACAGAGGAGGTAAGCAAAAACTTCTTTATGTATCTGAATGACTTTGGTATACCTATGACTGTCATTCTGGATAATGGTGCTGAATTCACTTCAAATCAATTTAGAGAATTATGTCGCGAACATAAGATCAATACAGGTTATATTACCCCATATCATCCACAAGGAAACAGTGTTAGTGAAAGGATGCATAGAACCATGAAAACCGTACTAAATGTGATATGCAAAGGACATCCTTATCAATGGCCAAAGTACTTAGGTGAAACCCAGCGTGTGCTCAATTCTGCAGTACATACCACTCTTGGTGAACAACCTCATTATGTATTTTTCTCTCGCAGGGCACCTAGGCAAGTAACTAATGTGTTACCCACAATAAATGATGGTGTAGAAGAGACTGCTATTGCAAAAGCACATGAAATAATTCAGAAAACTCATAGAGAAATGGCCAACTGGTGTCCAGTTAGACTGCTGCATTCTAAGTAAGCCATAATGATACCTACAGGTGGCCACTATCATACATCTGGTAGTGATGAGCTGAACAAGAAATGATTCACACAGCGTGAAATCGAATCCTCATTTTTAGTAGAGAAAAAGGGCTAATATACATTACGGAACCTTTGGAGTCTGTTGCGAGAGACTGAGTCTAAAATTTGTAAACTTACTATTGAAAACCTCTATTTTAAAAGGAAAAAAAAAACATAAGAATGCCACTTGACTTAAGGTTTTCCACCTAACCTAACCTAGGAGCCATATCCTTAACTACCGGGGCAGCAGTAATCCTAGCTAGCTTACCATAAGACTAAGCCTCAACCTCATATTTGCTACCCAACCAGCTCCACTCATAATAAAATAACAAAAAATCATAATATTTTGTAAATTATAGAATTAGCTTCCTATTCTCGTATTTCAATTCAAAATAAACAATTTCCCATAAAGACAGTTTACAATTAATAAGAAAGTTTACACTTCTCTTGGGGAATTCATATTAGAATGGGAATACTCTATCCTTTGCCAAATCCAAATAGATGGGGCAGTTGACTGTTATATCCTCCACCCATTGAATATATATATATATATATATATATATATATATATATATATATATATATATATATATATATATATATATATATATATATATATATATATATATATATATATATATATATATATATATATATATATATATATATATATATAAAACTGTTTAGCACTGAAGTGACCCGATATCAATCTAGTTCATAGTATATAGGTATGTCCATTGAAGCCAATATTTATATATTTAGTAAATTTGATCTATTCTTGGCAAATGAAATATGAATTAATATTCACATTATGATTAATATGAAACGTTTACATATAAATTTATCCAATTTTCTCAAATTTCAATGATTAATACTATAGAATTATTTGAGTTCTTCAAAAGTGAGCAGTTACAGAAAATCGGTGTTCTGTGGCAGACTGAGAACTCGACATAATTAGTGGCTGAAAAATCTCTTGACTGGTAAGACAGAAGTGGACATTAATGTCTGAATGTGTCTACCAATAATATCATTGAAATACGCATCAACGAAGAAAACTCTTTAGTTACGAAGCAATATTACTCAAGGCCTGTACAAGAGTATAATCAGTATATACCAGCTACATTGCCTTATTCCTAAGGGCAGAACATGTGGCTACATTGTCATAATTCCAAGAGCAGAACTATATATTATTTTATTTTAACTACAGTGCCCTATTTCTAATGGCAGAACAGGGCTTACATTGTCATAATTCCAAGAGCAGAGCTAAAAGCTTTTGTTACCTTGATTGCCATATTTCAAAGTTAGAATAGAGAGGTTTCATTAGCAATAGTGTCATAATTCTATGAACAGAACAAAGAGCTTTCATTTGCTATATTGTCATAATTCTAAGGATAGAACAAAGCTTTCATATATTGTCCTAATTCTAAGGATAGACCAAAGGTTTCATTAGCTATATTGTCATAATTCTTTGGACAATTTGCCCTTTGGATATTACAAATCTCATCATTTAGAGAGTTATTTATACATAAGTATGTTTGACAAGGCATTATGTTAGTAACCCGTGGAATCATACGATATGCAGGTATAACTCTGGACAACAAGAATCACTTCCCTTGTATATCCTAATATGGATAATGATTAATTATACTGTTCACGTCCTCAATGTTTTCTTGCAAAGGATCATTGGGAACAACTATAATTGTAAGACTCCTGTTTTTAGAACTCGGCTTACCTGCCCGTTCAAATGCTATTTCTACAACCACCTTTTTTTTTTCTCAGCCCGCAATAACACACAACCTTGATTAAAAATAATTATTAAAACACATATACTGTGATCATTGTATAAAATGGATCATTCAATTTAGTGTGACAATTCTATAAATGAAAAAAAAATGGCTTTGTGAGGAGACTTGACAAATATGAGGGATTTTGCAGCCAATAAACCAGAACATTCAACAAATGCACACAATCATAGTTAATTGAGTAGTTGCAGACTTCCATACTGTACAATTATAAATATTCTCCAGAAACCTCACATAATTGAGCTTAAGCAATAGGCCTAAACACCATATACTTTTATGTTGTCTAATCATTTATTCGTGAAATAATCGGCCTAAGGGGAGTTGTGGAGGTAAGGACACAGATTGTAGGTTAGGTTAGGTGGGGCTCTATGCACGTATTCCAATCTGTTGTTATACAAAGGCTCCAAATTCTCCAATAAGTTTTGTGGATTGATCATTTTTATATGACACGTCAATACTGTAATATTATATTCTCAAGAATGTACACAGAATTAGGCCTAAGCCGCGTAAGTCATAGGCCTAAACACCATACCCTTCTAGTGTGACTTAATCATAATTGCGGTATATAATTAACCAGCAATTTGCAGTTATTAAGATAGACAACATTGGACAACATTGCTCAAGTGTCTTACCTCAAAGAATTATACCCAACACAATAACATATAGAAGCTTGTAAAAATCATAATATCACTCGCTCGACTGGTCAATTCTATAAAAAAAAGATCAGACTCTCTTATGTAAATAATTCCCAAATACTGAATTTTATGATAAATTGGGTACAATCTTAATTTTCTAGTATTTATATGAATAATTTCTCAATATGATTTTCCGAAATAAAAAGGGTCTTTAAGGGATAAAGTTTTGTCAAAGGAAACCGGGAATCTGCAATGACTAATTTCAACGGTTGCTTTCCTAGTCCTATACGTCACAGAAACACTATAGAACATACACAATCGGAATAGATGTTCACCAGAACATCAGTCACGCATACCCAACCCACCACTGTGGTGTCCAACCACGACAGTGGCCTCCCGTTTGAATTGCTTAGACTCACAGTCCCAGGCTTTCATTGACTTGCTGCCATGCGAATACTAGGCGAACACGTTACCACTTTTCCTATAGCCTTAATATCTTAGGTCGGAGCCTTTGTATATCGGCGGCCAGTTCCTCATGCGTAAATAAAAATGGACCTAAACTTTCCCTCAACCCAACCTACAAGCGGTGTCCTTACCGACATACCACGGGGAGGGGGGCTAACGCCCCTCCCCCTGCGTCCACCTTCATAGTGCCGTATTCTTAATTAGACATAATAATACATTATACATATTTAATATTGTCATGGAAAACCTTGATGAGGAGTACCCTGACAGTGTAGAGGTATTTATATATGCAGATATTGTATGTATTGTAACTCCGCATTCTGTCTTCAACAAGCATTAGAAAAGGCAAATAGGCAATGACCTCATACCAAATAAGGTTAAGGATCTTGGTCTAAAAATCAACCCTAACAAAGCTATAGCCATGGAAGTGAAGAATACGTATCCTCCAACCCCCCTCTTACTAGGCGCACCTATTAAGTGGGTAAATAAATATGTCTATATATGAGTAAATACTACCTTTAGGCTCAGGGCCACTCCCCACATAGAAATGTTGAAACTTTGAACTAAACCCTGTCAAAACCCTTAAAACTGACAGGAAAGAACCTCTTCAAAGTAAACTCAGGCACCTATTTCATCTGTGTGCTGATCTCAAACTGCCCCCCTACCCCGCTCCTATGCGGGTCAAGTCATTAATACACTTTAAGTTTAATTACACTCCCTCCCATTCTCTAAAGACCGCTGCTTCTTTGAAACAGCCTTCAGAGCTGGACCTGCATCCAGTCAGATTTCTCCTGCTAATGATGTTTACTTCACAGATGGCTCCATTGACAGGACTGTCCCAGCTGCTGCTGCTACTGTATACTACTAAGCGTACCCGGCCAGTTGGAGTCTCTCAAACAGCGCTTCCAACTTACAGACAGAGCTTGTGGCAGTGCTGAAGGCCCTGGAACACTCTGCCACTGTCTAAGGTCACACCACTATCCACATCGACTTAATGGGCTCAAGCGCAGTCTCAAAAAACCCTAACTTTAGAGAAAACTCACTAATCATCTCTAAAATCAAGCACTTAACCCATGCCCATTACCAGAATCAAAGACGGGTAACTATCAACTGGATCCCCAGTCATATTGGGATTCCGAATTACGAAGTGACTGACAGTCTTTCCAGGGGAGCCCTTGCAGTAGACACAAAAAGTTTACCCCTCTGCCCTCCCTTCAGTAGTTAAAGAAGTCAATGATCGACCATTGCCACAGTCAGCTCTTAAGCCACATCAGGCAGGCCCAGTTAAATTTCCTCCCGGTCAACCACTTGGTATATCAATGCAACTAAGTTTATTCAGCAGTCCCTCCGTGAAAACACCAACAGGTTGATCTCTGTTATAACCCACAGACTCAGACTAGGATACCCGTGCTCCTGGAGGTTGATTGACAGAGGAAACAGAAACTGCTCATACTGTGACCCACCTGCAGGCTTTTCCTTAGAACATTACCTGCTTCACTGTAATAAAATCTTTCCTCTCACGCAGTCCCTCAACCCAAGAATCAGCTCACTCCCGTCCTTATAGCCAGGCACGTACTGGAAAACATACAAATGCTTTCTGGTTTTTTGCGCTCCTATCCACCAACCAGGTAACTACAGTTCCCTGGGACCTGAACACCCTTTCCCATCCTTACCCATACCACTAGCCCTTTCGATTCCTACAATGCACACTCTACATGCTGCTTGACAGTGGTACCTCTCCTATCCTATCAAATCATTCCTTTAACCCACATCAGTCCTCCTCCCTTACTAACCAACATAGTTCCCTGCTTAGGTGATAGAGCTCCTTCTCCCTCTCACTCATACTGCAACCCAATTCTTTCGCCTTACTTGGTACTCTTCTGTCCTATAACTCGACCTTAACCTAGCTGGGGACTCGGCATCCCATCTTTAACCTACCACTGATAACCTCCAACTCCTCACCCAGTCACTTCCCCTCACTAGGCCTTAGTACTGTCAGTACTTTCTCTCCGAACTAAAATTGATAATTTCTTCCCTGGGAGAATGCACTGCCAGACACCAAGCCTGGCAATTATCCTTGAGCCCTTTATTAAGCCATGCATAGCTATGGCTTGTCCTAATGCCCAAAAATATACAAATGGGCCATAATAAAAGAGGAATTACTTGACATTGTTCCTAACTATGGGAACCCCACTCTGCCATGTACATCAGTTCAGAAACTACCCTCCTGGGTGTCACTTTTCTGAGGACGGGCTCATGGCCCTAGTCAAACCGGGGCTTCTCCCCTGGTATAATGAGAAAAATTATTGTCCACTCTCAACTTCGACTGAGATCCCCGGAAGCTCTTGTGCTGAGCTTGAGCCAATACCTCCCTGGAGGCATAATCTCTGAACTGGTCAATACTGGGGCTTTCACCACAGTGCCTTCAACTTCTCCTATTAAAGACCTTCCACTCCTCACTCAGTCCCTTCTACTCACTGAGTCTTACTGCTATCCAACTTTCTACCTCCTCGTCATGCAGGTGTCAGTGGATACAGAGGTTCAGTCCTTAACTGCTTCCTTCAGGCTCCTCTATGGTGCCTGATCTTTTGGCCAACACCCTTCTCCTAATTGCTGCTGGACGACCACCTTTGTCCCTCCCTGCTGTTACCAGTCATGATATTTGTGAAAAACTGATTCTACAGTAACAGTTGTTGACCTAGTGTCTCAACTGTCTGTTTTAGGTGGATGCTGTTCTGTTATTCAGTTCTGGATGATCTCCATGGCTCTCTCCAATGGAATTGATTGATTAAACATACCCTACGTCTAAAATGATTATGTCTTCTTCATAATTTTTCAAAACCCTGGAACTTTCAAGTCCTCCAGAGTGTCGTTGCCATCTTTCACCTTGACCTAAGTTTGGAACAAAGGGCTGTATTGTTATTTGCTCCGCTGATTACTTCTTTGTTTCAGAAATTATTGCAAGTTACACTTTGAGTTTTAGCCATATGTTATGTAATACTGGAAAATTCAATTACCTAATTAAATATCGGGTAACTTTTTGATACTTATATTTCAATTATTTGACCTACATAATTTTCTTATTTGTTATCTTATCTTTCATCCATTTCTGACAATGAATATAATGAAAAACTCAAGTTTATTTGTCCTAACCTCCCAAGCCATATACGGTAATACCAATTATGAGAGATCCTACCTTGCACTGGCCTGTGGATGGTGAAACCCCAATATCGAGTGATTTTCAGCTATAGTGATGGTTGGAGGCACATAATAAACATAAGATAGATAGAAGGAAAAATTTAATGTTTATGTAAGTGGCGTGATGTTAAAGCATCAAAACTATCTAGGATTCACAAAAGGTCCTTGTAATGGTTTTTGTTGTGCCGTGGTTTACTTTGGTTACAAATAAACATCTCGCTGCTGCTAGGTTCTGGCAAGCAGTACATGGATGAGCTGCGTACGCCAACCATGGGGGTCATTATTTTGATAATATTTTTATATATTTCCATGAGCAAAAATAACTACATACCGAACTGCGATTGTTTTAACGGTAGTCGTGCTGGAACTGAAGTGGATTTGTATTTAATCAGTTAGTCTTACCAGTATTAACTTATGCATCAGAAGCTTATAGCTTTAGAACAGAGGCTAGTTACAACTCAAATAGCTATTGAAAGAATAATGTCGTGAATAACACTAAGAGAGAAAATGAGCAATATTGATACTAGGAGAGCAAACTATTGTAAATGATTGGAAGCAACTGAAATATTGTTTATGTTTATATAAATTTAACCTGTTAAGCGTCCACCCTGGACCAAGTTGCTGCTAACATACCATCACGCTTTTTTTGCCCTAAGCGATCATTTCACTAATGATAACTTTTTATAGATAATATAATTTTTTCATGCTTTTATTTCGTATTTATAGTTAAAAGTAGGAATATTATTTAAATGGTGAAATAAAAAAAGCATTTAATACTACTATTATTTTATTTCAAAAGGCTACAAAATGCCAAATATTGTAATGGGTTCTCTTTAACTTCAACCGTAAATTTTACTCCAGGATCGGTAACAAAAGCAAGGGACAAGTCCGTCTCTCTCTCTCTCTCTCTCTCTCTCTCTCTCTCTCTCTCTCTCTCTCTCTCTCTCTCTCTGCCTTTCCTTTCCTATATACTGCAGTTATGTGAAATCTCGTTGTCCAATCAGTTGGCTATGAGAAGTCATTTTCGCTCTTGTCATCGGAAGAAAAGTTTGTTTCCTCAATACCCTCATCACTGGAGGATTCAGAACTAGTGCTCTCATCGTCAAAAAGGTTATGATTATCAGATTCATCATTTAGAATATCATTTATTTCATCTAAAGAAATAACCATCTATTACGACCCTTGTTGGGCCGTGGTGCAGGTTTGTCTGCACTAAAGGATGCACACTCAGTGTTGTTACATAGTGTCTAGCAAAAGATGGTCAATGGAGACGAAAACACTCAGGAAAACTCAACAATATTTATTATCAAACAAAAAAAAATAATTAAAGACAACCTTGACACTGCCAAGGACAAACACTAGTCCTTAAATAATCCCTTGGGATTCCTAACTGCTGAAAACTAAACCTTAAACAGATATAAAAGAGAGAAACACATGAATACAAATACGTCAAACATACATAACATAACTGGACAGATCAAAATAAATATAATAAACAATACCTATAACTAAAGAGATGGTGAAGGAAGGTGAAGAGTAACAGGGAGGAAACACTTAATCTCCTACCTATATTTATAATCTAAACTTGATATCTAAACAGTTATATAAAAGCCAAGGGGCTGTTAACATCACACGAATTTTGAATCATAATAAAACCAAACAAAAGTGGCAACAAATTAAGACTGTTCCAACAGTTCATTATAGTATATATCTACATAAAAATTATATTGAGTAGCAACAACAAAAACAAAAATGATCTCCTCACACTCAGAAGGGGAGTCCGTGTTCCCAGAATAACACACGTCTTTCCTTACAGTAGGCCTTGATTCCAAAACTCTAACAGGGGAACACAGAAGCACCAGGAAGGAGGAGTCGAGAGGTCCTGCACGACCATACAAAATAAGAACGCTTACCTGGGATCTTTCTCCCTACTAGCCTCCTGACGGGCATCAAGGCCCCCACAGCTGCAGTAAAATTCAAGACGTCCTGTGAAGCGAATGCTCCCAACACCTCAGGAAAAATCTTCCACTGAGGTGGCAGCAAGATAGGACCGCAGGTGGCACAAATCACCTGCTATACAACCAGGACGCAACACCGCAGGTGGCCAGAAGCATACCTGCGAAGGACAGCACTCGTAATACGTCCAAAGTCGTGGATAAATTTTTCCAAATGCGGCAGCTGCAGGTCAAAAGGGTATAGCCTCTGAAGAAAGCCCGAACTGCCCTTCCAAACACAAGCACTGTCTCTTATAACCTCCCTCACCGAGGTCTCCAGTCACGTGCCCAAAACGTAAACAAAAAAATTTACGAGTGTTAAAAGGGCAATTCGAAAACTTTAACAACCGGGGAGGAGGCGCAAAATCACCACACTACAACTTGTAATATATACGATACAAAATTCCCTTAAAGATAAATACTTATATACCAAATGCCTTAATATTAATTGTTACCAAAATCACAAGGTTGACTAAAAACTGAAAAATTACGTTAACATCTGATACCATTATATTTAGACCACTCATTTTAAAAGGAACAGCAAACTACCTTCTCTGCATGATTGCCCGAAGCACAATGAGAGGTATCCAGTTTTTTAATATCAAGCTACCTTCAGGTAGTTAAAGTCATGAACGGAATATACCGTTGAAGGCGGTACCTAGTAGATCATGGAGAATGGTTTATCACGTGGGTGATATTTAACTTGTTAATCAGTTTTTGTCAAGATAAACTATAGGTAGCAAGCAAGCCCAGTTAGAACAAAATTAATTCACATAAGATATTCGTTTTCTGCATGAACTTTTTAATTGGGTGAGTGACAAGTTGAATCGTAGGCTATAATGATTTACTTGTGAGATTCTAAGTTTCTTTGTAATTATATGATTTTAACGTTACCGCCTGGCAGCAGCGCATGCTAACGTCGGTTATCCCCTTACCATAACGTAAACAAAGCCGCCCTATATGGGGTGTCAAAATTACATGTTGTTATTTTGTCATCCGTACCTTATAACCTTAGCTGGACATTAAAATGCAACATGTGTAATGGAGTTTTTGTTGATCTGACTCAGGAAGGTAGGTAAAAAGTATCAAAAAGACTGTAATTAAGAAAGGAGAAATACTACATATAATCCAAAAGAAAACCCCAAAACAGTGAAATAAGTCTAGAGAAATTTTATGGAAGACCAACATTGTTATTACACTGATGACTACTCAAGTACTATGAAGCAGCAAGGTACACAAAATATTTTTAATAGTGTAACTTAGCCTACTTGACCAAGGCACGTCCTTTCATTAGCAGGGTCAACCACTTCGTGGGTAGTGGTTCAATCCTTTCCAATTGGCTGCTCATTCCCATATCCTTCACTATCACCACTATGTCTACCAACTTCAGTTACTCACTCTGCTCCTCTTTTGTAACTAAGCTCTCCCCCAAATTTAATACTCATACTCTTCTCACTGCACCACTGTAAATTGCAAATTATGTCTTTACTCTCCCCTCTAACAATCCTTTTGCCTCCCATCTTGTCTCTGCAAAGGCACAATGGTTCCTTTTCCATTAACTGTTAACTCTGTCCCCATCCCAATGCAATTTTTTAGTTCACAACCACACTCCCCCATTATTGAAGTCTATCACTTCTTGTCACTTGTCACCACCACATGAACACCGTCTAAACACTTTTGTACGCGCTGAAACACATGCAGACCTTCGGGGATACTTATGCTGACCATTTTCCAATACCAGTTGCACTCCATTCACTACTGTTTTATGAACTTCATATTGTATTGTCGGTCAGGGCAGATCAACAAATCAATCCTAATCATCATCTTCATGGTCATTATTCTCGCTCGGTATTACATATGACAAATACGTGATCTTAGGTCTCGTAAATGACGTGGTATTCCATCCACCTTCACTGCTTGATGTGACAGACCACACGTGACTCTTTCTTTTTCAAACTGTGTCACAACATACACTCAATAGGTTTACCCACACTACATTACTAACTTTAAATGCTCCTGTGGCAACCTGTTGCTCTTTTACTGTCTCACCTTCTCTACACAGCCTCATGACTTATCCATACAGCACATTTGCAGGAGCAGTTTCTTCCTCACAGTCATTTCGTGATGTGATATTATAGAGATACACAGCCTCGCCTATTGAACACTGTTTCCTTGTAGCTATCACATTCTCTGTCATCATAACCCCAAAAGTGTAATAGCCGAACACGGACTTTATCATTTAACCCTGGATAGGTACGCTCCTCGGACACCCCTTTAAGGGTATACTCGGATGCGCGCGACCCCGACGCCAAAAAAAATTCTTGAAAAGTCTGTTTTTGCAGTAACCTCCTTTTTTCTTTTGCCAAAAAAAAACTTCAATGAATGCTTAAAACAACTGTAAAGATAAACACTACTCATCTGCAGAAAAACTATTTATTATAAATATTTTAAAAAATTAAGTAGAAAAAAAAGACCTTACATAAAAATTCATAAAAAAAAGTTTATACATATATACACAAATCCTTTTAGGAATTGATTCTTGAATGTTTAGGACACATCTTGATGTATTTTGGATGAAGTCAGACCCATGGAGGTGAAGCTCTGAAATGAGAAAAAAGGGTAACTTTTTTTGGCCAAAAAAATTTGTCCAAATTTCATGAATTTTTTGGGGTACCCAAATAAAATAGGAAGTGGCTATTTTTTTTAGGGAATAAACATATGTTATCCTAAAATAGAAATATGTAAAAAAAACTTCATTATTTTGTAAATTACATTTCTATCAGGGGCCATATCTAAAGGTCATTTTTTGAGTACTTAGAAATTTCGTAAAAAAATACATATATTTAATATATAATATGATATTTATGCAGGTAAAAATATACCAAAATATCACAAATTCTAAAGGGAACAAGAATATATATAGATAGGGCAACTTACGCTTCGGATATGTCCACAAAATGGCCGCCAACCACACTGACTCAGACTCCCTAATCTGCCACTTGAAATGTAGGAAGGGTATGTCAATTTCAAGGTGTTATTTACTAATCTAATTATTCTTGGATATTCATAAAAATTGTATGGTGGGTTGCTGGATAATTGTCGATTATTTTACGACTATAAAATTAAAATTCTGACCCCAAAAAAATTTTTTGAAGGGAAATAAAATCGAAAAAAAAATGTAAAACTTTTTATATAATATTTTAGCTAAAAAAATTTGATGATATTCAATCAAAAAAGAAGTAAACAAAATTTTCCGACAAATAAACATCTAGATGAATCATTACTCTGTGATAGTTCCTTAGTATGTAGTAATTTTAAAAGAAATGGGAAAAAACGAAAAAGTGGCAATCGCAGGAAAATCGAACACATACCTATATATACGCCATATCTGGCTAAAAATAAAGATAGGCATGGGTAGCCAGATCATCTAGAATCACTTTCCAACACTATGAAAATACAAGTTTTGCGACACTACTTGCCAATTCCTTACGGTAACATGACTAAGCAAAAAAATGCAAAACAAATAAAAAGGGGCACTCGCGGAAAAATGGCCAACATTCTAATATACGGCATTTCAGAAAAAAAATATTTCAGCCACGTACTAGGCAAACCATCAAGGCACATTTTCCGACAAATAAACATCTAAATGAATCATTACTCTGTGATAGTTCCTTAGTACGTAGTAATTTTGAAAGAAATGGGAAAAAACGAAAAAATGGCAATCACCGGAAAATCGAACACATATCTATATATACGCCATATCTGGCTAAAAAAAGATAGGCATGGGTAGCCAGATCATCTAGAAACACTTTCCAACACTATAAAAATATAAGTTTCGCGACACTACTTGCCAATTCCTTACGGTAACATGACTAAGCAAAAAAATGCAAAACAAATAAAAAGGGGCACTCGCGGAAAAATGGCTAACATTCTAATATACGGCATTTCAGAAAAAAAATATTTCAGCCACGTACTAGGCAAACCATCAAGGCACATTATCCGACAAATAAACATCTAAATGAATCATTACTCTGTGATAGTTCCTTAGTACGTAGTAATTTTGAAAGAAATGGGAAAAAACGAAATATGGCAATCACCGGAAAATCGAACACATACCTATATATACGCCATATCTGGCTAAAAAAAAAGATAGGCATGGGTAGCCAGATCATCTAGAAACACTTTCCAACACTATAAAAATATAAGTTTTGTGACACTTCTTGCCAATTCCTTACGGTAACATGACTAAGTAAAAAAATGAAAAATAAATAAAAAGGGGCACTCTCAGAAAAATGGCCAACATTTTATTATACGCATTTCAGAAAAAAAAATTTCAGCCACGTGCTAGGCAAACCATCAAGGCACATTATCCGACAAATAAACATCTAAATGAATCATTACTCTGTGATAGTTCCTTAGTACGTAGTAATTTTGAAAGAAATGGGAAAAATTGAAAAAATGGCAATCACAGGAAAATCGAACACATATCTATATATATGCTATATCTGGCTAAAAAAAACATAGGCATGGGTAGCCAGATCATCTAGAAACACATTCCAACACTATAAAAATATAAGTTTTGCGACACTACTTGCCAATTTCTTACGGTAACATGACTAATCAAAAAAATGCAAAACCAATAAAAAGGGGCACTCGCGGAAAAATGGCCAACATTCTAATATACGGCATCTCAGATAAAAAAAAAGGCATGCACGTGTTAGCCCAACCATCAAGGCACACTTTCTAACACATAAACATGAAAAAAAAATCAATAATATACGGCAATTCCTTACTACGTAGTAAATTTTTACAAATATTGAAAAGAAACAGAAATTGGCAACCGCAGTTAAATACCCAATATACCAATAACTACGTCGTATCTGACAAAAACAAAGTCACGCATGGGTAGCCAGATCATCTAGACACACTTTCCAACACTAAAAAAGCAAAAGTTTTACGACACTATTTGGCAATATCTTACGGAAAAATGACTTGACAAAAAAATGAAAAAAAATGATAAAGGGGCACTCGCGGTAAAAGGCCCAATATTCTAATATACAGCATCTCAGATAAAAAAAAGACATGCACGTGTTAGCCCAACCATCAAGGCACACTTTCTAACACATAAACATGAAAAAAAATCAATAATATACGGCAATTCCTTACTACGTAGTAAATTTTTACAAATATTGAAAAAAAACAGAAATTGGCAACCGCAGTTAAATACCCAATATACCAATAACTACGTCGTATCTGACAAAAACAAAGTCACGCATGGGTAGCCAGATCATCTAGACAAACTTTCCAACACTAAAAAAGGCCAAAGTTTTACGACACTATTTGGCAATATCTTACGGAAAAATGACTTGGCAAAAAAAATGAAAAAAAAATGAAAAAGGGGCACTCGTGGCAAAATGGTCCTCGTGGTGATGAACGACATTTTAACTAAAAAAAAAAATCATGCACATGGTAGCCAAACAATCCACCAAGACTTTCCACAACTGATAACCTATACAAGTTGCACCATTCTACGACAATTTCATAATACGTAATAACTTTGATAATTATGCAAATTACCTTAGAAGGGTAATCTCGGTCGCGCTCGACCCCGATGCGTCTCAGAAATCGGGGAAGGAGTACAGCTACAGCAATGCACATCTGGACACTACTAGAGCGTGTAGGCGAGACACCTACTGCAGGTCGATCACCCACAAATTCAGTCACGGGGGTGAGTCACGTGAGAAAAACCTCTTTTTTTTTGACGCTCGGGGTCGCGAACGACCCACCATACCGTTCCAGGGTTAAGGGATTCACCAACCCCAGATCTACATTCAGGGGATGGAATTGATGTAAAGAGAGTAGCATCACCTCCATATGCAACAAGCTAGTTTTCTAGGCCAAATCACATGTTTTGTGTATATAGTATGAAAAGTAATGGGCTAAGAACACTACCCTGTGGAACACCGGATATCACATTCCTATACTCACTATGGTGCCCATCAACAACAACTCTTTGAGATCTACTACTTAAAAAAAATCAATAATAATGCTAAGAAATGACCAACCCACTCCCAACTATTTGAGTTTGAAAATAAGGGCCTCATGATTAACACGGTCAAAGGCATCACTAAAATCAAGGCCAATCTTACAAACTTCCTGACCACAATCAAGGGATTTCTGTACAGCATTGGAGATTGTAAGAAGGGCATCACATTGTTATGTATTATTGTAACAATGTACTATATTATTTCAAGTGTTTCAGGTATTGCACAACATTGCATCATATTGCATGAATAAGACATGTTATGCTTTGATCATAAGAGTAATGAATTGTTTTGGTATTAGGATTCAAACATTTGTTGATTACCTCAGATAAGATGTGATTCTTTATGATTTGTACTGGAGTAGGATTTAAGTCTTTTCAGAGCGATGCTCTTTTGTTTAGCAATGTTTTGGTTTATGAGATTGTGTAAGACGCTCCATGTGCACTTGGGAGTTAGCTGTCACAAAGTGAAGTTCATAATGTAGTCTTTTATACATTAAACGTATATTTTATAATACCAACGTATTATTACCCATCAAGCCATATTCGACGACGTCAGATGGGATCAGCTGAGAAATAATTACTAACGATACTTCATCTATGTTCCAGGTAATTATTATGGTTAATAGAACTTCCTACCTAAGCATCCATACATTATATTTATAAGACATGTTATGCTTTGATCATAAGAGTAATGATTTGTTTTGGTATTAGGATTCAAACATTTGTTGATTACCTCAGATAAGATGTGATTCTTTATGATTTGTACTGGAGTAGGATTTAAGTCTTTTCAGAGCGATGCTCTTTTGTTTAGCAATGTTTTGGTTCATGAGATTGTGTAAGACGCTCCATGTGCACTTGGGAGTTAGCTGTCACAAAGTGAAGTTCATAATGTAGTCTTTTATACATTAAACATATATTTTATAATACCAACGTATTATTACCCATCAAGCCATATTCGACGACGTCAGATGGGATCAGCTGAGAAATAATTACTAACGATACTTCATCTATGTTCCAGGTAATTATTATGGTTAATAGAACTTCCTACCTAAGCATCGATACATTATACACATGCTCCAAGGCCTTTATGAAAACCAAATTGCAAACTAGGGAATAGATGATTACCTTCAGCAAACCTATCAAGACGTTTTGCCAGAAGACGCTCAAAAACTTTAGATAGTATGGGAGTTATGGAAATTGGGCGGTAATTAGTGGGACTTGAGGTACTACAAACACATTCACATAGAGGAGTAACATTACTAATCCTCCAACAAGTGCTAAAAGCTCCTCTTCTTGCTAACTTGTGCAAAATAACAGATAACTTTGGAGCTAAAAAATCTGCTGTCTTTATAAAAAACAAAGAAAAAATACCATTTGGGTCTACACCTCCACAAGCATCAAGGTGTATCAACAGAGTTTTAATTTTAGGAGATCGAAAAGCTAAACTAGTTAGTTTAGCCTCAGGAAAACATGAATGAGGAAGTTCACGTTTTTCATTACTCTGTTTACTGTCAAAAGCATCAGCCAAAAGAGTTGCCTTTTCCTTTGGACAGTGAGTGACTGAGCCACCTGGTTTAAGTAAAGGAGGAACTGTTGCATCTACACCAAAGAGTGCAGATTTAAGGGTAGACCACCATTTATGTTCCTGAGTTGTACCAGAAAGGGTTTCTTTTATGGTTAAATTGTACTCCTTTTCAGTTGAGGCATAACCTCTCGGAGCAAAAGCTCGAAGCTGAGTATAGTTATTCCAGGTCAAATGTGATCTGTTACCCTTCTAAAGATAATAGGCCTCCTGCTCCTCCAAATAAGCACGTCTACAATCTTCACTGAACCACGGTTTGTCCTTCACTCGGTACCGTAGCACACGAGAAGGGATACGCCTATCAATTATGTTGACTATATTCTCATTCAAAGGGACAACAGGATCTACACTACTATATAATTGTGACCAATTCAAGCACAAAAGATCATGCAAATCCCATTCCAGTCTGCTTGGGATTTCATATAAATTTTACAAGAGTATGATATATCAGGGACAGGCTGCTCAGCCTTCACTACTAATGAAATCAAGGCATGATCAGATGTCCCGACTGGAGAACCAACCTTACTAGTTATAACGCCAGGGGAGTCAGTGTATACAAGGTCCAAGCAATTACCAGACCTGTGGGTAGCTTCCTTTATGATTCGCTCACAGCCTGGTTCAGAGGCAAAGTCTAAAGCTCTTAAGCCATGGCGATCGGTAGGAGAGAGAACTTAACTACTTCCTATGGTGAGCATTAAAATCACCAACAATGACAAAAGAATATGATATGAATTTTAGTGCTAACCATATAACATATGACTGGTCACTAATCCATTGTTCTTTCTTATGCCTTTTTCCCACTTTCAATGAATCAAGCTAATAAAAGAATCTCTCTGATGGGGAAACTCACAGTACACTACATGTACCTCAGTTTAGAGAGGAATAAGGAGGCAGTTATGGATTTAGAGAAGAGATAGAACAGTGAAACTATTGGATTGGGAGTATCTTTCAGCCATTTAAGCATAGCATCAAGAAAAAAAACCTTGTATAATATTATAGAGTATTTATACTTTTCAAAGGAAAGGCCAAATGTTAAAAGTAATTCGATATACTATATGCATTATATGGCATAGTTTGTGGATACTTAACAGAGAAACAAAAAATTTCAAGAATAGGTAAAGACATTATTTAAAGTAACTGGAAATCCTTATTAGTGACAGAAAGATGTATGATCTAGAGAAGCAAGATTACACAAAACTTGTCTCACTTGAGAGGAAACCTCATCTCGACGTCAGACTCTCAAGAGCTGTAGCAATCTCTCTGAAGACACATCTTCTTACTATATTCATCATACACAGAAAATCATCAAATGTTGCTGTTGGTTACGATAGACTAATTAAGTGAACTTAGCTTAAAGTATTTCAATTATAAGTAGAGGCAGTGACTAATGATATAACAGTAACAGAGATTGTCGAAATCTAAGATATGTAACTTCATGAACTGTTTAATCTTTTATTATTATTATTATTATTATTATCATTATTATTATTATTATCATCATCGTTATTATTATTATTATTATTATTATTATTATTATTATTATTATTATTATAATTACTTGGTAGGCTACAACCCTAGTTGGAAAATAGCATGCTATATTCCCAGGAGCCCCAACGGAAAATTAACCAGTGAGGAGAGGAAACAAGGAAAAATAATATATTTTAAGAGTAGTAAAAATATTAAAAAAATATTTTCTGTATGAACTATAAAATACTTTAAGGAAACAAGAGGAAGAGAAAGTAGATAGACTAGTGTGCCCGAGTGTACCTTCAAGATGGAGAACTCTAACACAAGAGACAGTGGAAGTCCATGGTACAGAGGCTATGGCACTACCTAAGACTAGATAACAA